>NC_086318.1:53876988-54176988 GCF_036172605.1 Pelobates fuscus | reverse complement strand
TGCCATGTGGAGATTTCGGCCTACTAAATTTTGACCATGCTGGATTCCCATCACAAAGTGTGTTTCCTGCTTTAGTGATGTAGACATAGGTGGGCAGGGATCCACTGTATCAAAATGGTTTGATAAATAACTAGGAAGAATGCACCAGGGGCACCATAACCACTACAGAGAGTGGTAGTGGTAGTTGTTGGATGTGTTTAAATCTAAATCTCGTAAAATCGTACAGACAAAGCCGAGTGTCACATAACAAAATTTAGTAAATGAGTTCTACAGTCTGGCTATAGATAGAACTCATATTAACGAAGGGGAGTGGTCTAACTGTTTAACCTGTGTATACTGATAAAGATTAATAAACCATTGTGAATTGGACACAAGTAGCTAGCATTTTGAAAAACACTATTCTATGCGCTACATAAAGACCACTGAAAGCCCGCCTCCTCAGTATTAATAAAAGTATGTGGACACAGACCAGGAAAAAAAAACCTATTTCTGAGTAAAGGGTCTAAGGGAGCGTCCAATGTATATAACTTGTATTTTTCACATAGTACCTTAAATAGCTGTAATGATTGAAGTAACTCTGGACATGTAGGGTGTAGAAAGGGGTGCTGTTTGTAGCTAGCAAAAAATTAAACATCAGGGAAATAGTTTAATCGACCCACCTGTGCTTTTTAGGAGGGGGATATAGGTCTCTGAAATGGGACGGTTATGCAGCATGATAATATATCTTTATCGAAGGAGTTTTAAACCCCTTCCACTTCTGGGACCATAAAAACAGGCCTCCCGATTTTGGCAGGGCAATCCTGATTTTGGGTCCTGACTAGTCACACCTGGAGTTACACCTCAGGTAGCTTAGGGGTTAATTGCCGTATGTGCAGTGTTTCAAAGTGAAGTGTACGCCAGACACCATGACCACTTCAAATCATTGAACACAACACAATGGCTTTTGGACCTCAATATAAAATATCTACATCTTGTGGTAGAGGAAGAGCCCGAATCAGTAAGAAGCTGGGATGTTCGTTCATCTTAATACTCTGGATCCATAAGATCAGGAGAATTAATCGCCCGATATTCTGTTCACATCATTTCTGATCTCCATTTGTCTCAGTAACCATGTGTGATGCATTATGCTTTTCTTTTGTTCCCTCTATATATTGATCTGTCGGTTCAGAGGGTCAGTCTGTTAACAATAGAATTAGCAGACTGAATCTCTGGGGACTTGTGCCAACAGGGCACCTGGGGGCTAAGTTGTTATATTTGTCATGTTAATGGTTTTCTTTATTCTGTTTGTGGTGAAAGTAACAGGACCAAATATCACATTTCACGTGGAAGGGGTCTATCTGCTCGTTCCCACGTATCAATTAGAGACCAACTGTCTGCTCCTGTCTTTCCCATGAGCAGTGGATTAGATATAGCTTTAGTCTCTGCAGTTATTGAAAGCCGTCAGCACACATGGGAATATGTAAATACAATTATCAAATGTGGAGCAGTCACTATGGAATCAGCTTTGGCTGTGAGATTTTACCAGATCTAGATGTAAAAAAATCAATAACTACAGCTCTCTGTAGTTGTTATGGTGCCAGGATGCCCCTGGTTATATATGAAACTGTTTTGATGCAATGTAGGGGTTCTCTGGGGGACCACACCACGGCCTTTCTATGCCCATGTCTCTAGAGAAGTAACGCTTTCACAATACGTATTTTGTCCTGTTAAATTCCTTGTAGTTTGTTTGGTCTGATTTTATAAGAAATATTGCTCAAAGCTAATTATTATTTTGGTCTTTATCATATATTTTTGTTGTAGTCAAATATTTTTTTTTCTCTGTTGTATTTGGACCTGCTTTGCACTCTACAAAAACGATGGCCAGTGTTGTTCCTGCATGTCTCATGATGCTTAGCCATTCACATGCCTGGGAACCATATTTCCCGTATGCAGTCGCCAAAGGATAAATAAAAGATAGAAAGACCAAGTTATTCACTAAAGTGAGAATTGTTGGGAATTCAAAATTGATTAAAATTAAATTTCAAATTAAAGGCCAAAGTATATCACTTGAGAATTTTTTCAGCCTAACTGCTTTACATACTCTCTAGAAGGGGGCAGAATAGTGATGTCAATGGCGCCAACCAATGAACTGGCATGCCGTGAACACACACCGCGCTGCCTATCAATCTTTCAGCCGAGCGTGGAGGGACAATGCGCTGCTATAGTGCTCTTTGCAGGTCCTAGTGCCCTGAGCGTAGCACAAGTGTTCCCTGGTGTCCCCTATAAATGGGACACTCTAAAACAAACTCTGGACGACAGGACAAACTCACCTTTTAAACCCTCACAGGAGTTGGGGCACTTTGAATTCCTGTAGAATTTTTGACAGTTCTTGATTTATTTAATAACCCTGTAATATTAAAGTATGTTATTGTAGGATTGCCTCAGCACACTGTGTGACCTCTGCCTCTGATATTGATATTCATTTTCAGAAATTCAGACATAACAATTAATACTGAAGACATCACAGCAGTTTACATACCCAGCTATTTTTAGTGTTTTAGCTGTGATGCAGTATACCCTTTGCTAAGGATTACCGGATACAGGATAACTTGAAAAAAATCGAACAGTGTATTATAGCAGCAAGTAAGGAAAGCAGACTTTTAAAGGAACACTCCAAACACCATAACCACTTCAGTAGTAGTTATGGTGCCAAAAGTCCCCTGGTGGCCCCAATGTGAATAGTTAAATTATTCTAAAACTTACATGGGCTCCTCTGATAGGTGCTCCCCGCCTCTCTGCAGCCCCCAGGAGTGCCGTAAGCTCTTAGTTAGGAGCTTCCTTTACCTCTCCTGAACTAAGCCTTGCTAAGTCTCAGCCAATGAGCTCAGACAGCTAGAGAGGAAGCAATGAGAGGTACCGGCAGGCCCAGATAAGAAGTCAAACCATTTTAAATTGGTTTTACTACTTACATTGGGATGGTGCCAAGTCCCCACTGGCACCATAACTAGGGTCACCATATTCACCATGTTTTCAGGGACAAGTATTATTTTGTCATTCATGGGTGCACATGAAAAGGGCTGCCATGCAGTATGTATATTCTGCAGGATCCTTTATTGCTTAATTATTTAATCTTATACAACATCTTCTGAGTTATACATACTACAGGGCAACCCTTTTCATGTGCTGCTCATCAATATGTATATGTAATATGTGTCCCTGAAAACATGGTGGATATGGTAACCCTAACCATAACCACTGCAGCATGATGTAGCTGGTTTTCCTGCGGTTGCTTATCTTCCATTTTTATTCCTCACAGAAATCTTGTACTGGCTAGATGATGTCAAAGTTCCTGGATTTTCATTTTAACTGTTAAATGGAAAGGAAAAAAAAAACATAACCACAACGCAAAACAATAAATGCAACTTCGTTCCACGATGTCTCTGTGCAGAATGAGAATTCAAGGAGGAAAAAACTTTATAAAGGCTATCCCGCGCTTTGAATTCTCATTAGATCGCTCTGATTGGTTGGCTTGGAATATTCCCATGGCAAGTCTTGAGAACAGTGAAGTTTGCCTGTCAAAGCGCTCTGATTGGTTGGCTTAGAAGTCAACCAATCAGAGCGCTGTAATGAGAATCAGTGTGCTCTGACAGAGAAGTCTCACTTCGTACTTGCTGTCAGAATAGTCTCCAGAAAAATTAGACTTTCCTGTCAGAGCAACTAATTGGTTGGCGACTGCTGCAAATACGGACAGACAGATAAAATTCCTATCGGATTTGTCTGCAGTAAACATGAGAATTGCCATAATGGTCATTTCAGTCATTTTAGTAAATAACCCTGAATGTCTATTATTGGCCTATGGCTATTAACGAATTGAAGAAAGGCCAAGGATAAACATATGTCATAGCCGTTTCAGTTAATATCCTGCACTAGATGCTGCATACATTTTTTAATTAAAATGGATTGGTTTTATTAGAGGCTTACAGTAATGTAATAAAGAAAGCAATGCACTGTAAACTAATAAATCAATGAATACACTGCTTGACATTGACTGCTGTATTACGTAAGGGAACATGTTGATTAAAAAAAATAATACAAAAAATATATATATTTAAAGGACCACTCTAGGCACCCAGACCACTTCAGCTTAATGAAGTGGTCTGGGTTTCAGGTCCCTCTAGGATTAACCCTTTTTTTTTTTTATAAACATAGCAGTTTCAGAGAAACTGCTATGTTTATAATAGGGTTAATCCAGCCTCCAAATCCTCTAGTGGCTGTCTCACTGACAGCCGCTAGAGGCGCTTGCGTGATTCTCACTGTGAAAATCACAGTGAGAGCACGCAAGCGTCCATAGGAAAGCATTGTAAATGCTTTCCTATGAGACCGGCTGAATGCGCGCGCAGCTCTTGCCGCGCATGCGCATTCAGCCGAAAGGGAGGATCGGAGGAGGAGAGCTCCCCGCCCGGCGCTGGAATAAAGGTAAGTTTTAACCCTTTACTCTCCCCAGAGCCAGGCGGGAGGGGTTCCCTGAGGGTGGGAGCACCCTCAGGGCACTATAGTGCCAGGAAAACGAGTATGTTTTCCTGGCACTATAGTGGTCCTTTAAAAAAAAATAAAAAAATAATTAGGCATTAGTTCACACAAAGTTTGATGTGTTCCCTTTCCCTGTTAGATCGCTGCCCCCTTTGTTTTAAATAAATGCAGGTGCCGCTCCTCCTTTTCTGAGACTATCAGTGATTAATCTTAGTCCAAGTGAGTGTGCGCCACAGAGAAACATTGAGGATCTACGGCGCATGCATGACTTTTGCTGCACTGCACCAATCCGATGCATTTTTTTTTCGAGAATTGTTAATTGCGTTTGGAGCAATTATGCCGTGCATGATACAGAATGTGGAGACCTTTCAAAAGCGAACATTGATTCCACATCGGTTACCGGTTGGCTGTTTACTGTTTCCAGCATTCACCCTTCGTTTTTTTTCTTTCTATCTCTGTTTTGTCGGACTCTTTTTTTTTTTTTTTGTTAAGCGGTAAAGACAAAGTACAGACATGTCAGTAATAAATTAATAAATTAACAGTGCTTTCTTCTGTCCGTACTCCCACCTCTGATGCTCGCCTTCAAGACTTCTCGAGGGCTGCACCGTTCCTGTGGAACTCGCTTCCCTCCTCCGTTAGATGCTCACCCAGTCTCCACTCCTTCAAAAAATCATTAAAAACCCACTTCTTCATAAAAGCGTATCAATTAAACTCTTAATAGCTCCCAACTGATTCCTCTTCTGCAACTGTCACTAGTCTAATACTATCCTTACCTTTTGTGTCATTTTACCCCACTCCCTCTAGCATGTAAGCTCATTGAGTAGGGCACTCAACCCCTCTGTTCCTGTGTGTCCAACTTGTCTGGTTACAACTACATGTCTGTTCATCCACCCATTGTAAAGCGCTGCGGAATTTGACGGCGCTCTATAAATAATATAATAATAATAATAATAATAACATAACATAGTATATTATAGCCTGAACATGAGAGATACTTTTTTTGTCATTCTTAATTTTTTCAGTGCTTAGAGTTACAAACAAGCTTGTATTGCCACAACAGCAGGTACAAGCAAATAAAAAAGATACAGAGTAAACAATAGCATGGCATTTGATAATGGCACAATTTTTAGTTAAAGCGGCACTGTCATGCCGAATCCCGTTTTTTTTTAACCCCCCTCCCGCCTCCACTACATCCAATTGACCCCCTAGTCACCCCCAAATGCCCCTAAGCCCCCCAGATTACCTATTTTTAAATCTGTATCTTCTGCCCCGATCTTTATTCAGGGCGCCGCCATCTTTGTGTGGGTAGGTGAAGTCCCTGTGGGACACGTCATCTACCCACACTAGACAGACTGTGAGATTCCCGCACATGCCCAGTGAAACACCTGGACATGCGAACGGGAATTTCATCTATTCATTCATTCATCAGACAGACGAATGAATGAATAGAAAAAATCAGACGAACAAACTAACACTGAGTATCAGTGTTCGTTTGTTCGATCAGTTTACAACAAGGAGGGAGCTACCGACGTGCAGCTCCCTCCTTGTAATATGTAAAGACAGAAGCGGTGGGGAGCTGTGCTCCCCACCACTTCATAAGCCCCCCAGGTCCCCCCCTCACTCTATGGGGGTCAATATGACCCCCATAATAGCACAAGGGAGATTAAAATCTCCCCAATGCCCCTACTCGCTATACCGCGAGTAGGGGCATGTCCACTAAACAGTGAGCAGCCTGTGGCTGCTCACTGTAAAATCATAAATGGTAATAAGAGGGGGGGGGGGACCTACTGTCCTCCCCCCTGGCCCCCACCCCTGCGCGGTGGGTGGGGGCCCTAATAAAACAATAAGGGGGGGGACCTACTGTCCTCCCCCCGGCCCCCACTCCTGCGTGGTGGGTGGGGGCCCTAATAAAACAATAAGGGGGGGGGACCTACTGTCCTCCCCCCCCCTGGCCCCCACCCCTGCGCTGTGGGTGGGGGCCCTAATAAAATAATAAGGGGGGGGACCTACTGTCCTCCCCCCCTGGCCCCCACCCCTGCGCTGTGGGTGGGGGCCCTAATAAAATAATAAGGGGGGGGGACCTACTGTCCTCCCCCCTGGCCCCCACCCCTGCGCGGTGGGTGGGGGCCCTAGTAAAATAATAAGGGGGGGGACCTACTGTCCTCCCCCCCTGGCCCCCACCCCTGCGCTGTGGGTGGGGGCCCTAATAAAATAATAAGGGGGGGGACCTACTGTCCTCCCCCCTGGCCCCCACCCCTGCGCTGTGGGTGGGGGCCCTAATAAAATAATAAGGGGGGGGACCTACTGTCCTCCCCCCTGGCCCCCACCCCTGCGCGGTGGGTGGGGGCCCTAGTAAAATAATAAGGGGGGGGACCTACTGTCCTCCCCCCCTGGCCCCCACCCCTGCGCTGTGGGTGGGGGCCCTAATAAAATAATAAGGGGGGGGACCTACTGTCCTCCCCCCCTGGCCCCCACCCCTGCGCTGTGGGTGGGGGCCCTAATAAAATAATAAGGGGGGGGACCTACTGTCCTCCCCCCTGGCCCCCACCCCTGAGCGGTGGGTGGGGGCCCTAAATGAACCCCCCCCCATCAAGGTGACTAGGGGTCCCAAGCCCCTAGTCACCCCCCCCCCCACCCCAAAACATTCTAACCCCTACCTACCCCCCTCACCCTAAAAATAGTGAGGGGGGAATAAAATAACTAACCTGTAAAAAAAATAATTAAACTTACCATTTGACGTCTTCTTTTTTCTAAATTCTTCTTTCTTCAGCCCCCAAAAAGGCCAAATAAAAATCCATCATACCCGTCGCACTTTAAAAAAAAAAAAAAAAAAAAACGAGCGCAAAAAAAAAATTAATCCATGTTCACCCATGGAGGGCACGCCGCGTACTGAGCTCCGCAGGGCGGGTCAAGGCTTATATAGCCTTGCCCCGCCCTGCAATTAGGCTTAGAACACACTGATTGGTTGGTTTAAGCCAATCAGAGTGCTCTGTGTCATTTTACAAGCGTGGGAAAATTCCAAAGAACCTTCCCACGCTTGTAAAATGACACAGAGCACTGTGATAGGATGGTTTTCAAGCCATCCAATCACAGTGCTGTGTGTAATTTTACAAGCTTGGGAAAGTTTTTCCCACGCTTGTAAAATGACACAGAGCACTGTGATTGGATGGCTTGAAATCCATCCTATCACAGTGCTCTGTGTCATTTTACAAGCGTGGGAAAGTTCTTTGGAATTTTCCCACGCTTGTAAAATGACACAGAGCACTGTGATTGGATGGCTTGAAAACCATCCAATCACAGTGATCTGTCATTTTACACAGCGTGGGAAAGTTCTTTTGAATTTTCCCACGCTGTGTAAAATGACACAGAGCACTCTGATTGGCTTAAACCAACCAATCAGTGTGTTCTAAGCCTAATTGCAGGGCGGGGCAAGGCTATATAAGCCTTGATCCGCCCTGCGGAGCTCAGTACGCGGCGTGCCCTCCATGGGTGAACATGGATTAATTTTTTTTTGCGCTCGGTTTTTTTTTGTTTTTTTTTTTTAAAGTGCGACGGGTATGATGGATTTTTATTTGGCTTTTTTGGGGGCTGAAGAAAGAAGAATTTAGAAAAAAGAAGACGTCAAATGGTAAGTTTAATTTTTTTTTTTTACAGGTTAGTTATTTTATTCCCCCCTCACTATTTTTAGGGTGAGGGGGGTAGGTAGGGGATAGAATGTTTTGGGTGGGGGGGGGGGTGACTAGGGGCTTTGGACCCCTAGTCACCTTAATGGGGGGGGGGGGTTCATTTAGGGCCCCCACCCACCGCTCAGGGGTGGGGGCCAGGGGGGGAGGACAGTAGGTCCCCCCCCTTATTATTTTATTAGGGCCCCCACCCACAGCGCAGGGGTGGGGGCCAGGGGGGAGGACAGTAGGTCCCCCCCTTATTATTTTACTAGGGCCCCCACCCACCGCGCAGGGGTGGGGGCCAGGGGGGGAGGACAGTAGGTCCCCCCCTTATTATTTTATTAGGGCCCCCACCCACAGCGCAGGGGTGGGGGCCAGGGGGGGAGGACAGTAGGTCCCCCCCCCTTATTATTTTACTAGGGCCCCCACCCACCGCGCAGGGGTGGGGGCCAGGGGGGAGGACAGTAGGTCCCCCCCCTTATTATTTTATTAGGGCCCCCACCCACAGCGCAGGGGTGGGGGCCAGGGGGGGAGGACAGTAGGTCCCCCCCCTTATTATTTTATTAGGGCCCCCACCCACAGCGCAGGGGTGGGGGCCAGGGGGGGAGGACAGTAGGTCCCCCCCCTTATTATTTTACTAGGGCCCCCACCCACCGCGCAGGGGTGGGGGCCAGGGGGGAGGACAGTAGGTCCCCCCCCTTATTATTTTATTAGGGCCCCCACCCACAGCGCAGGGGTGGGGGCCAGGGGGGGAGGACAGTAGGTCCCCCCCCTTATTATTTTATTAGGGCCCCCACCCACCGCGCAGGGGTGGGGGCCAGGGGGGAGGACAGTAGGTCCCCCCCATCTTTAACCCCCGCGCAGGGGGGGTGTTATTAGGTGTTTTTTTTTACAGTGAGCAGCCACAGGCTGCTCACTGCTTACTAGACATGCCCCTACTCGCGGTATAGCGAGTAGGGGCATATTATTTACTAATACTAAGTAATCTTTACTTAGTATTAGTACATTTGGCTGAAAGACCAATTCAGGTCTTTCAGCCTTTTAGTAGATAGCTCCCTGATACCGTGGGAATTAGGGAGTTATCTACTAAGCGGCTGCAAGATGCAGCCACAGCAATGAATAGGATCGGAGTTTCATTCATTAGAATGAAATTCCGATCCGAACAAAGTACCGAATTGCATCCTAACACCAATGGAGACACTCTTATCATTCTGTTAGGATGCAATTCGGCAGTTTTGCCGGCGTTCTGTCTAAGTGACAGGACTTTCGGCAATACTGACAGGAAGTATTGTGGGAACTGGGAGGAAAGCTAGGGATCATGGGAAAATTGCTCTGACCAGCGGAAATGAAGCACACTTTGCTCCTCCGCTGGTCAGAGCTGGTCAAGCGGAGGAATCCTCCATAAGGCAAAGAGTCCCTACTTTGTCTTATAATTTTAAAGAAAACTAAAGAAGAATGGAAGAAAAGAATAACAGATCCTGAGAGAGGCGGAGAAGAGGAAGAGATTGAGGAAAGGTAAGTTCGGCATGACAGTGCCGCTTTAAGTAAACATGCTAAAACTAAGTATAGCTACGTAGACGAGTTATGCAATCAAAAATATATATGTATAATAAGTATCTGGTAAGTTACTTTAGTAGGTAGGCAGAAACCTTACACTCAAGCTGTCCAAAACAGAACTTGTGGTCTTTCCTCCCTCAAGTGTTACTACTCCCGTGTCTGTCTCCCTCCAAGTCGACGGCGCTACCATCTCCTCTACCTCGCAGGCTCGCTGCCTGGATGTTCTTTTTGACTCCAACCTCTCCTTCACCCCACATGTCCAAACAATCGTCAAGTCCTGTCGCTTCCATCTCAAAAACATAGCCCGCATCCGCCCCTATTTAACCCCGGATG
The DNA here is from genome assembly GCF_036172605.1 of Pelobates fuscus. Taxonomy (NCBI): domain Eukaryota; kingdom Metazoa; phylum Chordata; class Amphibia; order Anura; family Pelobatidae; genus Pelobates; species Pelobates fuscus. Next base: position 54,166,924 of record NC_086318.1, on the reverse strand, counting down.
TGGCTAAGGTGCTGGTCCATGCTCTTGTTCTCTCTCGCCTGGACTACTGCAATACTCTTCTCAGTGGTCTTACGTGTTCCCAGATTGCACCGCTGCAATCTATAATGAATGCGGTGGTGAGGCTCATTTTCCTGTCCGCTCGCACCTCTCACGCCTCCCCGCTCTGTCAGTCCCTGCATTGGCTTCCAGTTAGATATAGAACTCAATTTAAAATTCTGGTGCTTGCTTACAAGTCCCTACATAATGCTGCTCCAACCTTCCTTTCCTCCCTAATACACAAGTATGTCCCGTTGAGGCCCCTACGCTCTGCCAAAGACCTACGTATAACCTCTGTCCGTACTCCCACCTCTAACGCTCGGCTCCAATACTTTTCCAGGGCTGCACGTCTTCTGTGGAACTCCCTTCCCTTCTCCGTAAGAATTTCACCCAGTCTCCACTCATTCAAAAAATCATTGAAAACTCACTTCTTCAAGAAAGCGTATCAATTAAACTGTTAGCAGGTTTTCATCCCCCACCCTCCATGACTCCTCTCCTGCAACTGTCAAAAATTACCTACTAAGCCCTCAAATAATACTTTTCTAACAACCTACTTCGTACCCCTACTTTTACCCTCTGTGTCACTATACCCCTCTCCCTCTAGAATGTAAGCTCATTGAGCAGGGCCCTCCACCCCTCTGTTCCTGTGTGTCCAACTTGTCTGGTTACAACTACATGTCTGTTCATCCACCCATTGTAAAGCGCTGCGGAATTTGACGGCGCTCTATAAATAATATAATAATAATAATAATAATAACATAACATAGTATATTATAGCCTGAACATGAGAGATACTTTTTTTGTCATTCTTAATTTTTTCAGTGCTTAGAGTTACAAACAAGCTTGTATTGCCACAACAGCAGGTACAAGCAAATAAAAAAGATACAGAGTAAACAATAGCATGGCATTTGATAATGGCACAATTTTTAGTTAAGTAAACATGCTAAAACTAAGTATAGCTACGTAGACGAGTTATGCAATCAAAAATATATATGTATAATAAGTATCTGGTAAGTTACTTTAGTAGGTAGGCAGAAACCTTACACTCAAGCTGTCCAAAACAGAACTTGTGGTCTTTCCTCCCTCAAGTGTTACTACTCCCGTGTCTGTCTCCCTCCAAGTCGACGGCGCTACCATCTCCTCTACCTCGCAGGCTCGCTGCCTGGATGTTCTTTTTGACTCCAACCTCTCCTTCACCCCACATGTCCAAACAATCGTCAAGTCCTGTCGCTTCCATCTCAAAAACATAGCCCGCATCCGCCCCTATTTAACCCCGGATGTGGCTAAGGTGCTGGTCCATGCTCTTGTTCTCTCTCGCCTGGACTACTGCAATACTCTTCTCAGTGGTCTTACGTGTTCCCAGATTGCACCGCTGCAATCTATAATGAATGCGGTGGTGAGGCTCATTTTCCTGTCCGCTCGCACCTCTCACGCCTCCCCGCTCTGTCAGTCCCTGCATTGGCTTCCAGTTAGATATAGAACTCAATTTAAAATTCTGGTGCTTGCTTACAAGTCCCTACATAATGCTGCTCCAACCTTCCTTTCCTCCCTAATACACAAGTATGTCCCGTTGAGGCCCCTACGCTCTGCCAAAGACCTACGTATAACCTCTGTCCGTACTCCCACCTCTAACGCTCGGCTCCAATACTTTTCCAGGGCTGCACGTCTTCTGTGGAACTCCCTTCCCTTCTCCGTAAGAATTTCACCCAGTCTCCACTCATTCAAAAAATCATTGAAAACTCACTTCTTCAAGAAAGCGTATCAATTAAACTGTTAGCAGGTTTTCATCCCCCACCCTCCATGACTCCTCTCCTGCAACTGTCAAAAATTACCTACTAAGCCCTCAAATAATACTTTTCTAACAACCTACTTCGTACCCCTACTTTTACCCTCTGTGTCACTATACCCCTCTCCCTCTAGAATGTAAGCTCATTGAGCAGGGCCCTCCACCCCTCTGTTCCTGTGTGTCCAACTTGTCTGGTTACAACTACATGTCTGTTCATCCACCCATTGTAAAGCGCTGCGGAATTTGACGGCGCTCTATAAATAATATAATAATAATAATAATAATAACATAACATAGTATATTATAGCCTGAACATGAGAGATACTTTTTTTGTCATTCTTAATTTTTTCAGTGCTTAGAGTTACAAACAAGCTTGTATTGCCACAACAGCAGGTACAAGCAAATAAAAAAGATACAGAGTAAACAATAGCATGGCATTTGATAATGGCACAATTTTTAGTTAAGTAAACATGCTAAAACTAAGTATAGCTACGTAGACGAGTTATGCAATCAAAAATATATATGTATAATAAGTATCTGGTAAGTTACTTTAGTAGGTAGGCAGAAACCTTACACTCAAGCTGTCCAAAACAGAACTTGTGGTCTTTCCTCCCTCAAGTGTTACTACTCCCGTGTCTGTCTCCCTCCAAGTCGACGGCGCTACCATCTCCTCTACCTCGCAGGCTCGCTGCCTGGATGTTCTTTTTGACTCCAACCTCTCCTTCACCCCACATGTCCAAACAATCGTCAAGTCCTGTCGCTTCCATCTCAAAAACATAGCCCGCATCCGCCCCTATTTAACCCCGGATGTGGCTAAGGTGCTGGTCCATGCTCTTGTTCTCTCTCGCCTGGACTACTGCAATACTCTTCTCAGTGGTCTTACGTGTTCCCAGATTGCACCGCTGCAATCTATAATGAATGCGGTGGTGAGGCTCATTTTCCTGTCCGCTCGCACCTCTCACGCCTCCCCGCTCTGTCAGTCCCTGCATTGGCTTCCAGTTAGATATAGAACTCAATTTAAAATTCTGGTGCTTGCTTACAAGTCCCTACATAATGCTGCTCCAACCTTCCTTTCCTCCCTAATACACAAGTATGTCCCGTTGAGGCCCCTACGCTCTGCCAAAGACCTACGTATAACCTCTGTCCGTACTCCCACCTCTAACGCTCGGCTCCAATACTTTTCCAGGGCTGCACGTCTTCTGTGGAACTCCCTTCCCTTCTCCGTAAGAATTTCACCCAGTCTCCACTCATTCAAAAAATCATTGAAAACTCACTTCTTCAAGAAAGCGTATCAATTAAACTGTTAGCAGGTTTTCATCCCCCACCCTCCATGACTCCTCTCCTGCAACTGTCAAAAATTACCTACTAAGCCCTCAAATAATACTTTTCTAACAACCTACTTCGTACCCCTACTTTTACCCTCTGTGTCACTATACCCCTCTCCCTCTAGAATGTAAGCTCATTGAGCAGGGCCCTCCACCCCTCTGTTCCTGTGTGTCCAACTTGTCTGGTTACAACTACATGTCTGTTCATCCACCCATTGTAAAGCGCTGCGGAATTTGACGGCGCTCTATAAATAATATAATAATAATAATAATAATAACATAACATAGTATATTATAGCCTGAACATGAGAGATACTTTTTTTGTCATTCTTAATTTTTTCAGTGCTTAGAGTTACAAACAAGCTTGTATTGCCACAACAGCAGGTACAAGCAAATAAAAAAGATACAGAGTAAACAATAGCATGGCATTTGATAATGGCACAATTTTTAGTTAAGTAAACATGCTAAAACTAAGTATAGCTACGTAGACGAGTTATGCAATCAAAAATATATATGTATAATAAGTATCTGGTAAGTTACTTTAGTAGGTAGGCAGAAACCTTACACTCAAGCTGTCCAAAACAGAACTTGTGGTCTTTCCTCCCTCAAGTGTTACTACTCCCGTGTCTGTCTCCCTCCAAGTCGACGGCGCTACCATCTCCTCTACCTCGCAGGCTCGCTGCCTGGATGTTCTTTTTGACTCCAACCTCTCCTTCACCCCACATGTCCAAACAATCGTCAAGTCCTGTCGCTTCCATCTCAAAAACATAGCCCGCATCCGCCCCTATTTAACCCCGGATGTGGCTAAGGTGCTGGTCCATGCTCTTGTTCTCTCTCGCCTGGACTACTGCAATACTCTTCTCAGTGGTCTTACGTGTTCCCAGATTGCACCGCTGCAATCTATAATGAATGCGGTGGTGAGGCTCATTTTCCTGTCCGCTCGCACCTCTCACGCCTCCCCGCTCTGTCAGTCCCTGCATTGGCTTCCAGTTAGATATAGAACTCAATTTAAAATTCTGGTGCTTGCTTACAAGTCCCTACATAATGCTGCTCCAACCTTCCTTTCCTCCCTAATACACAAGTATGTCCCGTTGAGGCCCCTACGCTCTGCCAAAGACCTACGTATAACCTCTGTCCGTACTCCCACCTCTAACGCTCGGCTCCAATACTTTTCCAGGGCTGCACGTCTTCTGTGGAACTCCCTTCCCTTCTCCGTAAGAATTTCACCCAGTCTCCACTCATTCAAAAAATCATTGAAAACTCACTTCTTCAAGAAAGCGTATCAATTAAACTGTTAGCAGGTTTTCATCCCCCACCCTCCATGACTCCTCTCCTGCAACTGTCAAAAATTACCTACTAAGCCCTCAAATAATACTTTTCTAACAACCTACTTCGTACCCCTACTTTTACCCTCTGTGTCACTATACCCCTCTCCCTCTAGAATGTAAGCTCATTGAGCAGGGCCCTCCACCCCTCTGTTCCTGTGTGTCCAACTTGTCTGGTTACAACTACATGTCTGTTCATCCACCCATTGTAAAGCGCTGCGGAATTTGACGGCGCTCTATAAATAATATAATAATAATAATAATAATAACATAACATAGTATATTATAGCCTGAACATGAGAGATACTTTTTTTGTCATTCTTAATTTTTTCAGTGCTTAGAGTTACAAACAAGCTTGTATTGCCACAACAGCAGGTACAAGCAAATAAAAAAGATACAGAGTAAACAATAGCATGGCATTTGATAATGGCACAATTTTTAGTTAAGTAAACATGCTAAAACTAAGTATAGCTACGTAGACGAGTTATGCAATCAAAAATATATATGTATAATAAGTATCTGGTAAGTTACTTTAGTAGGTAGGCAGAAACCTTACACTCAAGCTGTCCAAAACAGAACTTGTGGTCTTTCCTCCCTCAAGTGTTACTACTCCCGTGTCTGTCTCCCTCCAAGTCGACGGCGCTACCATCTCCTCTACCTCGCAGGCTCGCTGCCTGGATGTTCTTTTTGACTCCAACCTCTCCTTCACCCCACATGTCCAAACAATCGTCAAGTCCTGTCGCTTCCATCTCAAAAACATAGCCCGCATCCGCCCCTATTTAACCCCGGATGTGGCTAAGGTGCTGGTCCATGCTCTTGTTCTCTCTCGCCTGGACTACTGCAATACTCTTCTCAGTGGTCTTACGTGTTCCCAGATTGCACCGCTGCAATCTATAATGAATGCGGTGGTGAGGCTCATTTTCCTGTCCGCTCGCACCTCTCACGCCTCCCCGCTCTGTCAGTCCCTGCATTGGCTTCCAGTTAGATATAGAACTCAATTTAAAATTCTGGTGCTTGCTTACAAGTCCCTACATAATGCTGCTCCAACCTTCCTTTCCTCCCTAATACACAAGTATGTCCCGTTGAGGCCCCTACGCTCTGCCAAAGACCTACGTATAACCTCTGTCCGTACTCCCACCTCTAACGCTCGGCTCCAATACTTTTCCAGGGCTGCACGTCTTCTGTGGAACTCCCTTCCCTTCTCCGTAAGAATTTCACCCAGTCTCCACTCATTCAAAAAATCATTGAAAACTCACTTCTTCAAGAAAGCGTATCAATTAAACTGTTAGCAGGTTTTCATCCCCCACCCTCCATGACTCCTCTCCTGCAACTGTCAAAAATTACCTACTAAGCCCTCAAATAATACTTTTCTAACAACCTACTTCGTACCCCTACTTTTACCCTCTGTGTCACTATACCCCTCTCCCTCTAGAATGTAAGCTCATTGAGCAGGGCCCTCCACCCCTCTGTTCCTGTACGTCCAGTTGTCTGGTTACAATTACATGTCCGTTAGTCCACCCATTGTACAGCGCTACGGAATCTGATGGCACTATATAAATAATAAAATAATAATAATAGCTATGGCAGACAAAACTTATGAAGTATGATTACATAAAACTTATGAAGTATCGATTACATAAAAGGCATTGGTATAATGGCTAACAAGAGTCACCATCACCCGATTCCCATTGTTGGGCGGTAACTGGAATCTGCATGGAGGTAATGGAGGTTATGTAGAGGAGTCATGGGTAAATCCGGGTAAGTCATGAATAGTTCGTGGGTAAATCCGAGAAAGCACAGCCGGTCAGGGCTCTCCGCCAGTCCCAGGCCTGTGTGGAAGTCGGCAGCACTGGAGCACGGGCTTGGATGTTCCCTGGTTTTGTGTCCCTCCCTTGTCTTGGATGAGTAGAGGATCGAGGTGAGAAATGCCGTTTGCGATGGGTGATCCTGCACCTGCGTGGCTGATACATTGTGGCAGTGCCTCGAAAGACTCTCAGCTTAGGCATGCTGACAACAGGGTGAGTAAGTCCCTTCCCAGTACAGGCGCCCATAGTGGCCCCACTCTTTCCCTCTGTCATGCTTTCCACGGTTCCTGCTAACCGGGGTTTTTATGAGGGCTCATTCAGTTCGGCAGAGCACTCCCGACATGGGTAGTACACCGTGGCGTTTGTGGCAGCTTGATGTCCAGGGATATTCCCAGTAAACCGGCAAGAGTTGTGGGAATCTCTGTAACACGTGTCTAGCTGTCACGAGGGATACTTGTCTAAGTATAGTGTGAAGTTTCCAACCACTCTTTTTGAAAATATGGAAAGTTAAGTCTATAGGTAGAAAACAGTGCTCAAAATTAATGTAAGAACCTGAAGTGCAACAAATGCACTGTATAGCTAGTTGGAAGCATAGATAAACCGTATAGATTAGGACAAGGCATATTGCCTGAACTAGGCCTCCTCGCGGCCCATGCTTCCTTCCGCGTGAGTCAGGTCAGTGTACCTGTAGGAACCGGGATATCTCCCCAATGGGAGGGGATTGGGTAATGGGGCTTTACATAATTAAACAATCCCATGTGGGTCGCAGGAGAGTGACTGCCTCTCCCACACCTCAAACTTGTGTAGGCCACCAAAGGAATGGAACTCCTGAAGGTTAGTAGGTGCCGCTCGAGTGGTATTGGTCTGTTCCCCAGGTTGACCCTGATAATACCAAGACAAGTGCATGCCGATTAGATCTGATAGCTCGGTTATATTATGCCTCGTTTCCACTGAGCGGTATGATTCAAGTCGGTACGGAAGAGTTAGAATGGTCCAGCCTATTCAGGTGAGCGTTTCCACTGCAAGTCGAACCGCCAGGGATATACTATGTGAAGAAGAAGACAGGCTGGTGGCCTGGAATTCATGTGGATGTTACATGTACCATCTACCTAGAGATTGTTACAGACCACATACACCCCTTCATGGCAACGCAATTCCCTGATGGCAGTGGTCTCTTTCAGTAGGATAATGCACCCTGCCACATTGCAAAAAATGTTCAGGAATGGTTTGAGGAACATGACAAAGAGTTCAAGGTTTTGTCTTGGCCTACAAATTCCCCAGATCTCAATCTGATTAAGCATCTGAGGGATGTGCTGGAACAACAAATAAGATCCATAGATAGCCAACTTTGCAACTTGCATGGTTTAGAGAATCTGCTGCTAATGTCTTTGTGTCAGATACCACAGGACACATTCAGAGATCTTGTGGAGTCCATGCCTCAATACATCAGAGCTGTTTTGGCAGCATAGGGGGAACATACACTATATTAGAAAGGTGGTTTGAATATTGTGGCTGATCAGTGTATTGTAATTGGAACACTAACCACTGAGTTCCCTTGCCAGAATTCCTTTTTAATATATTTTAGATGCAATTGAAAGAGAATTCTATTTCCAGCATACACTGGGGATCGACCAATTATCGGTTTTACCGATATTATCGGCCGATATTCGTTATTTCGGCAATTTCGGTATCGGCCAATAAATATATTGCCAATAATACATACCAGGACCACCAGGGCCCATTATAAGCCCGGCGGTCCTTGGGGGGGCCCAGCAGCAAGCTGTTACTTACCTTCCCAGCAGCTCCCTTCAGCTACCTGTGAAAATCTTGCGAGTCCCGCGGCCACAGAGCATTGCCACGGGTTACCATGGCAACGCTCCGCGCGGCACGCAGGCCGCAAGATTTACATTATATTCACACACTCTGCATTACATACACCCACTACACAAACACACACACTCTGCATTATATACACACACACTACACACACTCTGCATTATATACACACACTACAGAAACACAAACACACACACACACACTCTGCATTATATACACACACTACACACACTCTGCATTATATACACACACTACACAAACACACACACACACTCTGCATTATATACACACACTACACAAACACACACACTCTGCATTATATACACACACTACACAAACACACACACTCTGCATTATATACACAAACACTACACATATACCGCATTATATACACACACTACACAAACACACACACACACACACTCTGCATTATATACACACACACTACACACACTCTGCACTATATGCACACACTACACAAACACACACACACACTCTGCATTATATACACACACACTACACACACTCTGCATTATATATACACACTACACAAACACACACACTCTGCATTCATTATATACACACACACTACACACACTCTGCATTATATACACACACTACACAAACACACACACTCTGCATTCATTATATACACACACTATACAAACACACACTCTGCATTCATTATATACACAGACTACACAAACACACTGCATTCACTTTACGCACACTGCATTCACTATACACACACTGCATTCACTTTACGCACACTAAACACACACTGTATTCACTTTACGCACACTACATTCACTATACACACACTACACAATACATTCACTATACACACACTACACAAACACACACTCTGCATGCACTATATATACACTACACAAACACTCACTGCATTCACTATACACACTACACACTCACTGCATTCACTATACAGAGTGGCGTACATACCAGGGTCACAGTGGCGTACCCACCAGGGGGCCCGGCCGACCTGCGACCCAGGTATGTATGTCACTAGGTCAGCCTCCTCTCCTGGGGGGCCCAGGAGCCAGCCACCTCAGGGCCCCCCGAGGCTGGCCCTGCTGTCACCCGGCTGGCGGGTGTGCGAGGGAGCACTCTCCCTGGCTGAGTGCTTCCTCTTCAGCTCCCTCGCGCACCGCACTGAAACCAGAACCGGAAGATGACGTCATCTTTCGTCTCCGGTATCAGTTCGCGGTACGCGAGGGAGCTGAAGAGGAAGCACTCAGCCAGGGAGAGTGCTCCCTCGCGCGCCCGCAGGACCAGCCAGCCGGGTGACACCACTGGACCCCAGGGAATCCCCTCAGCTCTCCCACAGGTAAGGAGGCTGGGGGGGATTAAATTTAAAACAAAAAACATGTGTGTGTGTATGTTAGTGTGTGTGTGTGAGTGTATGTTAGTGTGTGTGTGAGTGTGTTAGTGTGTGTGTGTGTGAGTGTATGTTAGTGTGTCTGTGAGTGTATGTTAGTGTGTGTGTGAGTGTATGTTAGTGTGTGTTTGTGTTTGTGTGTGTGTGTTAGTGTGTGTGTTAGTGTGTGTGTGTGTAAGCGTGTCTAAGCGTGTGTGAGTGTGTGTGAGCGTGTGTGTTAGTGTTAGAGTGTGTGTGTGTTAGTGTTAGAGTGTGTAAGTGTGTGTAAGTGTGTGTAAAAGTGTGTGTGTGTTTGTTAGAGTGTGTGTGTTAGTGTTAGTGTGTGTGTCTGTTACTGAGTATGTTTGTGTTGAGTGTATGTCTGTCACTGAGTGTGTGTCTGTCAGTAAATGTGTGTGTCTGTTCATGAGAGTGTGTGTGTGTCTTAAGCACTTACCTTTCTCCTGCGCCGGACTCCCGTGGCGCTGGGGATCTCTCAGACCCGATCCGCCTCTCAGCTCTGAATGCGCATGCGTGGCAAGAGCCACGCGCGCATTCAAACCGCCCATAGGAAAGCATTACTCAATGCTTTCCTATGGACGTTCAACGTCTTCACACTGTGATTTTCACAGTGAGAATTGCAGAAAATCCTCTAGCGGCTGTCAATGAGACAGCCACTAGAGGCTGGATTAACCCTCAGTGAAACATAGCAGTTTCTCTGAAACTGCTATGTTTTCAGCTGCAGGGTTAAAACTAGAGAGACCTGGCACCCAGACCACTTAATTGAGCTGATGTGATCTGGGTGTCTGTAGTGGTCCTTTAAGTGTATGTGTTTATGCATGCACTGACGTACATACCATGGTCGCACGGGTCGCAGCCCTGCGACCAGGTGCCCGCCGCCATGTGTTGGGGCCCCAGCTCGCGCAGAGTAAGTGCACGCGCAGGGGGCCCACGGATCAGTTTTTGCACCGGGGCCCCTTAGGTTGTGTGTACGCCACTGACTATACACACTACACAAACACACCCTGCATTCATTATATACACACTACACAAACACACACTGCATCCACTACACACACACACAGCTCCCCTGTCTAAACACACTGCATCCACTCCATGCGGCATGTATTATTTGTGCATTTACCTTTAGAAATAGTTTATTTTTTCAAAATGGAAAAAGTACAGAATATCGGCAAGTTATCGGCTATCGGCCTGAAAAGTTCCCAGATTATCGGTATCGGCTCTAAAAAACAAATATCGGTCGATCCCTAACATACACATTGAAAAATTAAGTATCAACTACTAACCGCCCAGCATTCCCAGGTACAAATTATTTGGAAAGAGCACTTAAATACAAAGCCTGTCACCATTAAGAAAAAAAAAAATAGTCTCCAGCAGCCTTTTGTCCATCACAATGACATTATGTAGGTGGCTGACCAGGTGCATCTTGACCCAGCCAAATTTTTCAGTGTTAAGAAGACTTTAATTCTTCTTATTAAGCAGACAAAGAATCACGTACTCACATTTACAGAAAACATTTCTCAGCCCGTTAGCGGTGCACTTTTTTATTTTGTTGTTCTTCCTTTTGAATAGAGATAGCTTTGAAAACGTCTTCTGTTGTGCAGTGACGAGGGTACATTCATGTCATGTCGACCTGACTGCATATTTAGCAGCACAATCTGCTCAACAAGCTGCATTACGTGGTTGTAGGCACAGTACCCAGAACAGCACGCTGTACCATACACAATAATATGTAGTGCTAGATGAAATAGTCAGCTAATTGGGGTTGTGCATGGTACAGTGCTCTTATTGGCATTGATGTTAAGATGACCATACTACCCTTTCTAAAGAACCACTAAACTTTAAAAATAACTCTAGCTTATTATATAGAAGCAAGAAAAAGTTATATTTGCCATCTTAGAATTGTGGAAATTTAAAAAAAAAAAAAAAGTGTTTTGTCTCTGCTTGCTTCACAGAAGACCAGTTTTGACAACAACTCATCCCACGAACTTCACTCACTGGTGAAACAGTGAGACAACTTGATTTTTGTGACATGCTCAGGGTTTTTCACTAAATTGAGAATTTTCAGGAATTTAAAGTGAATTCAAAGTGAATTTCAAATTCTAGACCAACATAGGCATACGGAAAGCATAGCTGACTGTGAGATGTAAATTTGAAATATTAACATAGTGTTAAATTGTGGTTTATTCTAATTCAAAGATAATTGTTTTAGCCAAACTGACAGCAAACATGGGATTGAATTATCTCCAGTTTAATATTGTAGTCTAAAATTAGGAATTCATTTAAATTCACTATGAATACCCAACAATTCATGCTTTGGTGCAGGGCTCAACAAATCCCAGGTGCCAGGTCGCCATGGCGACTAGGAAATTTGTCCTGGCGCCTGGGATTTGAGAGCCTGTTCAGTCCCCAAGGTGACCGGCTGCCTGAGAGCAGAGGCGGGCAGTCGGCTCACTGAGGGCTAATGCAGGCAGGCGGCTGACTGAGGGAGAGGGGTGGCAGCCTCATTTAGATCAAAGGTAGGGAGGTGAGTGTCTGACTGAGGGAGGTAGGGGGTGGCCGGCTGGCTAATGTGGAGATGAGGGATGCGGGTGCCTGACTGACGGATGGTGGGGGTTTCCGGCTGGCTAATGGAAAGCTGAGGGAGGCGGGTGGCTGACTTAGTGGAGGTAGGGAGCTGTAATCTCCCTGCTCTGCGCGCCTTGTAATGATGCTGGGAGCCAGGTTGACGTCACTCTGGCCCCTGGCCCACTAAACAGTGCGCGAGAGCGAGCTGACTAGGGAGATGACAGCAGCCCCGCTGGACCCCAGGGAAAGCCTATCCACTCCAGCTCTCCAAAGGTAGGGAGATTAGGTGAATTTAAATTAAAATAAAAAAGTAATTATTTGTAAGTATGTCTGTCTGTGAGTGTGTGTGTGTGTATATGTCTGTCTGTGTGTGTATGTGTCTGTGTGTTTGTCTGTGTGTCTGTGAGTGTGTGTGTGTCTGTGAGTGCATGTTTGTCTGTGTGTGTGTGCAGTTGTCTGTCTGTGAGTGTTTCGGTCAGTGAGTGTGTGTTCCCTCCAAACACATGGGAAAGGTATCTTTTCTCACCATTTTACCCACGCTATGCTGGTGACGCCGCGGCTGGCCCCACCTCTATGGCTGAGAACATTGACAATCTTGACAATCTCAGCCAATCCAATGTTTCCCCATAGGAAAGCTTTGGGAGACTATTGTGCATGCCACTGCACCAATTTAACTTCTCATAGAGATACATTGAATCACTGCATCCCTATAGGGAACATTAACGTAGGTGCTGCACAGTGTGAATCACTGACCCAGGAAGCATCTCTAGAGGCCGTCTCACAGACTGTCGCTAGAGGTGTCACCAGGCAGCAATGTAAACACTGCCTTTTGTCTGAAAAGTCAGTGTGTATATTGAAAAGTGTTCAGAGACAGACAGACTTCTATAGGAGGTGGGGTGTAAAACACATTGGGACAGGAATTTGCAATCAAATAAGGTGGGCTGCCCTTTAGTAGAGGGCAAGAGACAGGTATGTGAGGTAGGGGTTAGTCTTGGAGGCCATAAGCTTTCCTAAAGAGATGGGTTTTAAGGCACTTCTTTAAAGATGCAAGACTAGGGGAGAGTCTGATGGCGGTAGGCAAGCTATCACATAGGAAGGGAGCCGCCCGCGAGAAGTCCTGCAAGCGTGAGTTGGCCGTACGGGTGCGGACAACGGACAGGAGGTGGTCACGGGCAGAGCGGAGAGACCGAGAAGGGACATACCAATGGATCTGTGAGGAGATATAAGAGGGGCTAGAGTTGTTCAGTGCTTTATAGGTGTGAGTTAGTACCTTGAATTGACTCCTATAGCATACAGAAAGCTAATGTAAGGACTGGCAGAGGGATGAGGTATGAGAGAAACGACTAGAGAGGAAAATCAGTCTAGCAGCAGCGTTCATTATGGACTGTAGGGGTGCAGTACGGCTTTTGGGAAGACCAATCAGGAGAGGGTTACAATAATCCATGCGGGAAATTACTAGAGCATGGACAAGCTCCTTGGTAGTATCTGGTGCAAGAAAGGGGCGGATGCGGGCTGTGTTTTTAAGATGGAATCTACAGGATTTGGCAACATGCTGGATGTGAGGCTCAAAGGTGAGACCAGAGTCAAGTATGACGCCAAGACAGCGTGCTTGCAAGGATGGACTGATGTTGGTACCACAAACTTGAAGGGAGAGCGAAAGAGGATCAGTATTAGGAGGAGGGAAGACAAGGAGCTCAGTTTTTGAGAGATTGAGTTTCAGAAAGCGGGAGGACATCCAGTCAGAGATGGAAGAAAGGCAAGCAGTGACACGTTGCAGGGCGGCAGGGGAGAGGTCCGGGGAGGAGAGATATAGCTGGGTGTCATCAGCGTACAGGTGGTAGTGGAATCCAAAAGAGGTAATAACTTTGCCAAGAGAGGCAGTATAAAGAGAAAATAGAAGGGGACCAAGGACGGAGCTTTGGGGGACTCCAACCGAGACAGGACGAGGGGAGGAGGTATCATTAGAAAAAGAGACACTGAATGAGCGTTGGGAGAGATAAGAGGAAAACCACGAGAGGACAGAGTCCCAGAGACCAAGCGATTGAAGAGTTTGAAGAAGAAGAGCATGATCAACGGTGTCAAAGGCCGCTGAGAGGTCAAGAAGAATTAGTATGGAGTAGTGGCCTTTGGATTTAGCTGCGATTAGGTCGTTAGTAACTTTGATAAGGGCAGTCTCTGTAGAGTGGAGAGGGCGGAAGCCAGATTGAAGGGGGTCAAGGAGAGAGTTGGAATTGAGGAAATGAGACACATGGGTAAAGACAAGTCTTTCCAGAAGCTTTGAGGAAAAAGGAAGCAGGGATATGGGACGGTAGTTAGAGGGGGTGGACGGGTCGAGGGATGTTTTTTTTAGTATAGGTACTACAGTGGCATGTTTAAGGTCAGCGGGGACGATGCAAGAAGAGAGCGAGTAGTTGAAGATGTGTGTTAAAGAAGGCACGAGACAAGTGGAGAGAGATCTGATAAGGTGAGATGGGACAGGATCAAGTGGACAAGTGGTGGGGCGAGAGGAGCAAAGAAGAGCAGCCACCTCTTGGTCAGTAGCTGGGGAGAATGTCTGAACCGCAGGGCGTACTATTAAGCCCTATTTTAAGCGGCTCTAAGCGCCGCCGGGCGTAATAGTACGCCCTCCGTTTTTTTGCTACTTACCCGGTCGCCGGCGATCCCATGCCGGCGAACGCGGTTAGGGGGGACTCACCTGGGATCCCAGGGAGTCCCCCGCGGCAGATCCTTCTTCCTGCGGCCCCCCCCCCCCGGCCATGTGAGAGTGAGGTCCTTGCGAGGACCTCACAATCACATGGCCGGGTTAGCTGGCTGCTGCATTGCCAGCAGGGGGACTGCCTGTAATGACAGTTAGTCCCCCTGCTGGCTGAATTAAAATAAAATAATGTTAAAATCAGTGTTAAAAAAATAATAATATGCCTTTGAGACCCTATGGTAGCCCAAGAATGAAAATTACTCCTCTGATGGCATACCATTTGCAATAGTAAGTATATATATATACACATATACATACACACTCATACATTGTCTAATTATATATATATATATTAATATCAAATTACACGTAGACTGATACTGATTAAATATATATAGAATTATTGTTATATATATATTTATATATAATATAAAAAAAATGTAAATACGTAAAAAAAAAAAATTAAAAAAAATAATTAAAAATAAATAATTACAAAATATATAGATGTGTGTTATTTCGTTCTAACTGCATTGTGATATTAATATATATATATATATATATATATATATTTATATCAAAATACACGTAGAACTAAATAATATATATATCTATATACATAAAAATATACTTATATATAACTATATATATACCTATATATAAATAAAAATATTGAAAAAATTATATATATATATATATACATATACATATATTAATTCTACATATATATTTATGTAATATTTTTACATAATTTATGTAATATTTTTACATAATTAGGTATCTTAATTAATTACAATTAACGGGACCTGCCTGACAACCCATGCCGAAAGTATAGGGAATTTAATTTGCTAGCACTATATCTAACCCTATAACTTTCCAAGACACCATAAAACCTGTACATGGGGGTACTGTTTTACTCAGGAGACTTCGTTGAATACAAATATTAGTGTTTCAAAACAGTAAAATGTATTACAACGATGATATCGCCAGTAAAAGTGAAGTTTTTTGCATTTTTCACGCACAAACAGCACTTACACGGACAATATTATTGCTGTGATACTTTTTACTGTTTTGAAACACAAATATTTGTGTTCAGCGAAGTCTCCCAAGTACAACAGTACCCCTCATGTACAGGTTTTATGGGGTTTTCAAAAGTTACAGCGTCAAATATAAGGCTTGTGTTTCATTTTTTTCACATTAAAATTCGCCAGATTGGTTACGTTGCCTTTGAGACCCTATGGTAGCCCAAGAATGTAAATTACTCCTATGATGGCATACCATTTGCAATAGTAGACAACCCAAGGTATTGCAAATGGGGTATGTCCAGTCTTTATTAGTAGCCACTTAGTCACAAACACTGGCCAAAATTGGCGTTTTTTGCCTTTTTTTTTAATTCTTTATTTTCATTGTGCATAAAAAGACAATAAGGCATACAGGGCCACAACAGCTGCTGCGTGCATTTTCGAAACAAGTTAACATAGTATGGCGAAGTAGATCAAAACAGCACTTTTTTTAAAATGAGAATTCATACAGAGATAACAGGTAGCATTGGTATAATAAGTATAGTAAGTTAGGTGTACGTTGCTCGTCACGGCTATAGTGAGTGCGATTCCGTTTGGGGTCAGTTTAGCACCTCGTCGTGGGAAGAATATGCTGGGTAGGCTACGTATGGTATGACAGTGACCCCCTTTACATATATTGCAAGGCAATTGTTCGGATCAGGAGTAATGACCCTGATGTGTGTCAGTTTGCCCTGTTAGAGTGAGCCGTTTGTTAAAAACTATGATGACAGCAAGTGTTTAATTAAAACAAAGAAGTTATGTCGCTAGTAGGAGCAAGTGGTAAAGTATGTTGTGCGTGGCTAGGTCAGCCGATTCTTAAGGCGGGGGGAGGGGGAATATATGTGCCTCGTGTACCTAGTGTGTGACTTCTCTCCCTACTATCTTGCCTGAAGTATGCTATGTCTCCCGGTACAGGTTCCGTGCCGCCGAGTGGTACACCCCGGATGCGTGTGCCTACATTTACTCCCCGCCTCGTTGAGGACTTCGTGGGTGCACTTTATGTAGGCTGGAGACACAGTTATTGTAGGGGCTAGACCTATATGTACTTTAGGTGAATAGTTGCGCAGCTCAAAATCTGAGAGTCATGACATTAATGATGGTTTACACATATTAAATAAAAGATAAATAAATGAAAAATAAACAATAAGGAGAAAAAAGGGGGGACAAAACTCAAAAAATGCGAGTTGAGAAAGTAACGTATGTGTAGCTATGGTTTCAGTGTCAGTCAATCAGCACATTTTGCCGCATTGCGGACTGGTGCAGTATCCACAGAGTACGTATGGGTATGAGTCCATCCTCAAGTGGTAGCCCTGGCGCTGGATTCCGAAGGCCTCCCGCGGGGGACAAACTCTGGGGCATTCACAGCATTACCTCCAAGTGTGGGCGTGCAGTCTGTTGGGTGCGGCGCGATTGTGAGTGAGCCTGCGGGCAAGTTGAGAAGGCCCAATATCCCCACCGCCTCTTGCATGTCACGTATGATGTGTTTAGAGTCCCCTTTATCAATATGTATGGTGAGGCTGGGTCCCCAGCGGTACCTGATTTGGTGTAGCCGAAGCAGGGCCGTAAATGCCTGCATGGATCTTCTCCAGGCTAGTGTCCCGCCGGACAGGTCTGCAAAGAAGGTGATGTTCATCTCTTCAAATTGGCAGGTGTCTCGCTTTCTTGTGGCTTCTAGCACCGCTCTCTTGTCTTTGGCGGACTGAAACTGGACTATCACGTCCCTCGGGGCAGTCGGCGGGGCCTTCGTTGATTTCGGAGTGCGGAAGAGACCTTCCGGTGCGATTGCTTTCGCCGTTTTAGGGGTCAGCAGATCGGCGATGAGCCGTCTGATAAAATGTGGCAGTTCTTCGTCGGGTATGGAGTCGGCGACTCCTCGAATTTTTAAGTTGTTCCTGCGGTTCTTGTCTTCCTGTGCGGAGATTTGTTGTTCATGCCGCCAGGATTGTTGTTGGAGTACCCGGACCGCCGCTTGGAGGTCTGCAAGTTGGGTGGTGTGGTCAGTGTGGGAGGCCTCCACCGCTCTCAGCCTCGCCGTTATGCCCTTTATGTCTCCTCTTATGAGGGCCACATCGGCCGCGATCCTTTCATGGTGGGTCGCCATTAATTCCCCAATCGCCTCCATAGTTACTGGTGTGGGGGTTTTCGCACGAAGCGGCGCCTGTGTTGTCGCTATGGCTGGTTTAACCACCATGGATGCGCTCCCTTCCTCATCTGAGGAGCCCTCTGTAAAGTCGGAGCAGCCCCCGTGTAGATACGCCATCTTGGCCTCTGCTGCCTCGTGCGCTTTCCGCCACAGCTCCCCAATATCCCTGTTCTGGAGGGGGCTATCGGGTTTAGCCTTTTTATTTTTGCGACCCATCTGGTTCTTGTAGAGTTTAGGCACACTTTCGGCTAGTTTTTGTTGGGTGTGGGAACCCGTGAATCTCGGTTGTTTAGTTTTCAGGCCCGGAGGTCTGCGGCCATGCGACCGTCCGCTTCAAGCTCTTGGCCACGCCCCCGTTTTTTGCATTTTTCACACACAAACAAATGCTAACGCTAACTTTGGCCAGTGTTTGTGACCAAATGGCTACTAAAAAAAGACTGGATATACCCCATTTGCAATACCTTGGGTTGTCTACTATTGCAAATGGTATGCCATTATGGTTGTAAATGTAATTCCTGGGCTACTATACAGTCTCAAAGGCAACGTAACCAATCTGGCGAATTTAAATTTCAAATGTAACGTGCTATATTTGACCCTGTAACTTCCCAAAACACCATAAAACCTGTACATAGGGGGTACTGTTTTACACGTGAGACTTTGCTGAATAAAAATATGTGTATTTTATTGCAGTAAAAGAAAACAGTATTATGACATTGACAGTTAAAATGTCATGTAGAACTAAAAAAATAACAACATTTCTTATTTTCTTCAATTTTTTTCATATTAAATTATGTTTCATAGCTAAATATTTGATATTAAATAAAAGCCCTGTTTCCCCTGAATAAAATGATATATAATGAGGGTGGGTGCATTTAATATGAAAGAGGTGAATTACGGTTGGACAGACATATAGCGCAAATGCCAGGTTTTGTTTACGTTTTGTTTTGTTCACAACGTGTACATTTGGCTCAGTCCTTAAGGGGTTAACTTTGCTAGCTGGATCCTAGATTCCAAGCAAATTTGTCCAGCCCTGCTTTAGTGAATAGCACTTTAAGGTATCATTTATTTATTTGAACTGAAAATGATGTTCCCGCAATGAGAGGGGGTTATGTGTTGTCTTGAGGAGCCTCTCACTGTTAAGGTCAAACCATTTAGTTGCAGTTTGAGAAAAAACTGGCGCACTCCCAGCACCTAATTTTATTGTTTAGTTGCCCACATTGTTTAGGGAAAGCAACCCATTTATTATATTATAAGGACAGTTTAGGCACCATAACAACTTTGTCTAAAGGAAGTTGTTATGGTGCCAGGAAACACCTGGGCACACTCTTACCACAATTAGTGAAACCTTTTTTGAACCATTTAGTGAGCCTTTAGCTCCGATCTGGCTGAAAAAAGCGAAGTTTCTTTTCAAGCCACTTTTATGAATGCAGAGTCACTGATTGGCTGAGAGGCTCAACTGACATTCTCAGCCAATCAGCGGCATCCCTGCCTGGCAGTTTCCTTACATTGAGATTTCAGAAGCCAAATGCTGCCTGGGGGAGTTGGAGGCTGACTTTGGGGTTAAACAGTTCAAGAACGGTTTAACCCAGTGAGGTAAGAGTGACCCAGGGGCCTTCTAGCACCATAATAACTTGTGGAGCCCCCTGTCATGGTCCTTCCATTCTGCATTAAACCGTTTTAAAGCTAAATGAGTCCCCAGCAGCCCATCGCCTCATCGCCTGTTATGCTTGGACTAGTGAGGAAGCATTAGCCTGAGCAGCAATGGGTGTTTGTGACTGGCTGAGGGTGCCAGTTAAATGCTGTGACTAAAAGGGTGTGTGTAATTTCTACCGTAGCCATGCCTGGAAATGGTTTAGCACTGAATGTAGGGACTGCGTTGGGGCACACCAGGCACTATAACCAATTCAATGATATGAAATAGTTATAGTGCCTACAGAGTCCCTTTAATATAGAGTCCCCAAGCACTCTCAGCCTGTCGGCCTGAGTCCAAAAAGGACGGATTAATCTGGATGTTCCTTTCTTCTTTGGATAAATTGCTGCAGTAGGTGCTGGTAGACCCCACATATTGTCAATTTAAAAATGGCTATCCAATACTTTTTACACCATGACCACTGTCATGAGCTATAGTGGTTATGGTGCTTAGATGACCTCTTCAATGTAATAGATTAGCAATGGAAGCATGTATGCACTCCACAAGCCCTGTCCAGCAATTCATAGAACATGCTAATCTTTCTTTCTAGCAGAGCCTACCTGTAACCACAATGTGTTACCCTTTTATTTATTGTAACGCAGTGTGGGCAACTCAAAACAAAACAATCCTAAGAACTCGAGCCGAACCAGCTATCTGGATACAGAAACACATTCATCGCCACTCAAACAGGAATGTGGAAGAGTCTGTGAGCCTGGTAGCCATGATACTGGTATTAATGGAATCAATATAGAGGCTAACTAGTCAGTCTCAAACAATGGACTCACAGCTTTTGAATATCAATTGCTATTTTCAAGGTAACAAGCTATCAAATAATAAATGTGTGTTACCTTTAAAATGGTGGTGGAATGATGAAATGGATGAGATAGATTTGTGTGTGTACTTTGCAGTAATGATCAGAACTAGAAAATTGAGGATGGATTTCTCAGTTACTTGTGATCAGCTGTAAGTGTAAGACTTGCTACGTTGTATCTATATTGATTTCACTAATGACACTTTGGGTCATTCAATAAAGTGTGAATTGTCTGGAATTCAAAGTAAATTCAGAGACAATTTCACATTTAAACTAATATAGCTAAACTGAAAAAAAATCCATATGAGCTATATCTTCAGTCTGTATAGTTTGGGCTAAACATTTAAAAATACTTTGAAGTAAGTTTGAATTCCCAAAAAATTGCAAATCTGAATGGCAGTAAATTGAAATCATAATAGCAGAAGTAATGCTAAAATAGCCAAACTTTAAAGCGGCACTGTCATGCCGATTTTACCTTTCCTCATTCTCTTCCTCTTCTCCCCCTCTCTCGGGATCTGTTATTCTTTTCTTCCATTCTTCTTTAGTTTTCTTTAAAATCATAAGACAAAGTAGGGACTCTGTCTTATGGAGGATTCCTCCGCTTGACCATCTCTGACCAGCGGAGGAGCAAAGTGTGCTTCATTTCCGCTGGTCAGACCAATTTTCCCATGATCTCTAGCTTTCCTCCCAGTTCCCACAATGCTTCCTGTCAGTATTGCCGAACGTCCTGTCACTTAGACAGAACGCCGGCAAAACTGCCGAATTGCATCCTAACAGAATGAGCACTGTTTCTCCATTGGTGTTAGGATGCAATTCGGTACTTTGTTCGGATCGGAATTTCATTCAAATGAATGAAACTCCGATCCTATTCATTGCTGTGGCTGCATCTTGCAGCCGCTTAGTAGATAACTCCCTAATTCCCACGGTATCAGGGAGCTATCTACTAAAAGGCCAAATTTACTAACACTAAGTAAAAATGACTTGGTATTAGTAAATAATATGCCCCTACTTGGAATTTTCCCACGCTTGTAAAATGACACAGAGCACTGTGATTGGATGGATTTCAAGCCATCCAATCACAGTGCTCTGTGTCATTTTACAAGCGTGGGAAAGTTCTTTGGAATTTTCCCACGCTTGTAAAATGACACAGAGCACTGTGATTGGATGGATTTCAAGCCATCCAATCACAGTGCTCTGTGTCATTTTACAAGCATGGGAAAATTCCAAAGAACTTTCCCACGCTTGTAAAATGACACAGAGCACTGTGATTGGCTTGAAATCCATCCAATAACAGTGCTCTGTGTCATTTTACAAGCGTGGGAAAATTCCAAAGAACTTTCCCACGCTTGTAAAATGACACAGAGCACTGTGATTGGCTTGAAATCCATCCAATAACAGTGCTCTGTGTCATTTTACAAGCGTGGGAAAATTCCAAAGAACTTTCCCACGCTTGTAAAATGACAAAGAGCACTCTGATTGGCTTAAACCCACCAATCAGAGTGTTCTTAGCCTAATTGCAGGGCGGGGCAAGGCTTTATAAGCAAGGCTTTATTTTTACAGGCTAGCAATTTTATTCCCCCCTCACTATTTTTTAGGGTGAGGGGGGTAGGTAGGGGCATTTTTATTTGGGTGGGGGGTGGGTGACTAGGGGCTTGGGCACCCCTAGTCACCTTGATGGGGGGGGGGAATTTACTTAGTGCCCCCACCCGCCGCCCAGGGGTGGGGGCGGGGGGAGGACAGTAGGTCCCCCCCCCATTATCGTTATGGCCCCCACCCGCCGCCCAGGGGTGGGGGGGGGAGGACAGTAGATCCCCCCCCCCTTATTACTATTATGGCCCCCACCCGCCGCCCAGGGGTGGGGGCCGGGGGGGAGGACAGTAGGTCCCCCCCCCCATTATCGTTATGGCCCCCACCCGCCGCCCAGGGGTGGGGGCCGGGGGCTGGAGGACAGTAGGTCCCCCCCTTATTACTATTATGGCCCCCACCCGCCGCCCAGGGGTGGGGGCCGGGGGGAGGACAGTAGGTCCCCCCTATCACTATTATGGCCCCCACCCGCCGCCCAGGGGTGGGGGCCGGGGGGTGGAGGACAGTAGGTCCCCCCCCCCATTCCCATTATGGCCCCCACCCGCCGTCCAGGGGTGGGGGCCGGCGGGGGAGGACAGTAGGTCCCCCGTCCCCCCTTATTACCCTTTTTTTTTTTTTTTCAGTGAGCAGCCACAGGCTGATCACTGTTTAGTGGACATGCCCCTACTCACGATATAGCGAGTAGGGGCATTGGGGAGATTTTAATCTCCCTTGTGCTATTATGGGGGTCATATTGACCCCCATAGAGTGAGGAGGGGACCTGGGGGGCTTATGAAGTGGTGGGGAGCACTGCTCCCTGCCGCTTCTATAGTTACATATTACAAGGAGGGAGCTGCAAGCCGGTAGCTCCCTCCTTGTAATAAAACGAACAAACAAACGAACACTGATACACAGTGTTAGTTTGTTCGTCTGATTTTTTCTATTCATTCGTCTGTCTGAATATAGATCGGGGCAGAAAATAAAGAATAAAAAATAGGTAATGTGGGGGGCATAGGGGCATTTGGGGGTGACTAGGGGGTCGATTGGATGTAGTTGAGGCGGGAGGGGGGTTAAAAAAAATACGTAATTCGGCATGACAGTGCCGCTTTAACTATGGATTTGCTACAATTTGGACATTTTAGTAAATAAACCCTGACATGTGTCAGTTTAAAACACTATGCTTGCAAATCTTTCTGAACTTTTTTTTGCAATGGTAAATGGGGCGTCTATTGATTAAATATGTTGGTGTTTGCAAATTTTGTTTTGGACTATATGGGATAGTCATTGCATCCATTGTACAGCGCTACGGAATTTGCTGGCGCTATATAAATAATAAAATAATACTAATAATAGTTTATATAGTGAATTAGTCAATGTTGCACTTTGTTTTTTATTCATTTTATTAACGTGCATCTGAGATCGGTTAGGGATTACAGCTGGGGTGTCCAGATCTAGACCCTGGCCGTTAGAGTATATTTCCCATGTTGCTTTTTCCAGACATAAGACTGACAAAGCATCATGGGACTTGTAGTTCTGGAATGGTCGTGGATCTATGATTTAGCAACTCTAATAGTTTGACCAAGTAGCAGATTTCCTCCGCCAAACATCTGTGGACTGTTTGTTGTGCTCCTGCGTACTCTACCTATACTATTACTAGAGGTAGTCTTTTTAAAGCCTCTGTCATTCATTTTCACTCTATATACCCTTTATGGTCACATCTGTCTCCAAGCAGAAACCCCTTTATTTGATGTATGTCCTTCAACAGAAATCATTTTCTGGAGCTGAGCTTTTATCTGATTAAAGGCTATGATCCATGGATACTTAGGTAACGAACAACCTCCCACAGTGTGTCTTCAGTTTATTATTCAACTAAGGAATGTCCTTCAGACACACATATTCTCTTGGAATTTGACAATACTCTGGTATCTGTCCAATATAATGGGAATAGGATATTTGAAAACACTCACTGAGTTGTTTTTTGCATATATATATATATATATTTTTTTTTTTAGTTAATTATGATCATTTCTGAGATATTTGGTGACCCTAGCCCATATATCAGTTCACGGTTTTTAGATCAATTTAGATGAGGGACATATACAATGCAGAACATATTTTGTGGCTTGGACTTGTGGGACTGACAGATCCATTGGGTCGGTTGCACCAATATTGCTGGTGTTTATTGCTGAAATTTTCAGTGGGGCCATTAATGGAAAAAGTAAATATTTTTCTTCATGTTTGTCCTTCGAACTGCAATATATTTTCACAAATAAGGCTTGGATTTAAATTGGCTGTGGACTTATAATAACTTCACTAAATCTTTACTTCAGGCTTCCAAAATGTTTTCAGTAATTGCTGCTTTTTTCAACCAGAATCCCACAGTCTTTGTCTTATTCTTATGTTCCTCTTTTCTGAGAGTTCCAATGTTTGGGTTATACGACTGGACTGCCAGAATACCGACAGTAAAATAATTATCAGGAAATATGTTTTTTTTTTTACAACCTGTGATGCCCCTTAAAGACTTGAGTTCTAGGGTCTGCCATTAATTTACACATTTTAAACTTCCTTTGATCTGTGGGTTTCTCTGCAAGTTTTGGCATAACTCACTCAGTTCATTCGATGAGGATACCTGATGCTAAAAAAACGATAGGGAGATCTAGTTGCCTTGAAATCTTTTTCCTGGGTGCCGCCATTTTCTTCCTCCCTTCTGGCATGCCATATGCACGTACCACACACAGGTTGAAATTTCTAGGGCAGCCAAAGCAATTTTAGGTGAAGGAAATTCCACTTCAACTTGGCAAGAGTTAATAAGTGCTTTAACCCTTCACATACTAGTAAATGTCAGTTTACTGCTTTCATACCAACTTTTATTTATAAAGCACCAACATAATCTACAATAGGCGGACTAATTAACAAGCTGGATGTATAGGAAGAGATTGCGCTCATGGACCTGTCCAAATCAGCAATTCACAAACAGCAGCCTTGTTTATTTCTATGGGGGAAGCTGCATGTGCAGTGCTACACCTCTTGTTTATATTGTGTGCAATTGGGTGTTGGTAGGAACTCTTGGCAGATATCTCAAGAGGTGCATCAAATTTCTACACGCAAGGACTTACTGAACGGAAGAAGATGTGCAGAAGGAGACCCCCAGCTTTAACCCCTTAAGGACACATGACATGTGTGACATGTCATGATTCCCTTTTATTCCAGAAGTTTGGTCCTTAAGGGGTTAATGGATTCTCTAGATAATTTATAAAAAAAAAACATGTACATAAATAAATAAATATAAATCACAAAAGAAAAAAAATCCTATGTCTCTAATTAGTGTAAAGGCAATCATACCAGCACTCAAAAGGCTAATGTTTAAAGGACCACTCTAGTGCCAGGAAAACATACTCGTTTTCCTGGCACTAGAGTGCCCTGAGGGTGCCCCCACCCTCAGGGACCCACTCCCGCCGGGCTCTGGGGGGAGGAAGGGGTTAAACTTACCTCTTTCTCCAGCGCCGGGCGGGGAGCTCTACTCCTCCTCCTCTTCTTCCTCGCGACGTCATCGGCTGAATGCGCATGCGCGGCAGGAGCCGCGCTCGCATTCAGCCGGTCGCATAGGAAAGCATTCATAATGCTTTCCTATAGACGCTTGCGTGCTCTCACTGTGATTTTCACAGTGAGAAGCACGCAAGCGCCTCTAGCGGCTGTCAGTGAGACAGCCACTAGAGGCTCTGGAGGCTGGCTTAACCCTCAGAATAAACATAGCAGTTTCTCTGAAACTGCTATGTTTATAAAAAAAAGGGTAAAAGCTAGCTGGACCTGGCACCCAGACCACTTCATTAAGCTGAAGTGGTCTGGGTGCCTAGAGTGGTCCTTTAAGCGCTAAGCTCACAACTTGGTTCTTTTGGACCAATTGTGAATTTCATTGTCAATTCTCTATAATTCCAAGTTCCACAGTAAAGAAACTTCTGCAAAGTCTTCTGTGCTGCACACATTTCATACTTGTTCTAGATCTTCGATATCTGGTGCAGGCCTGATAGTCCTTGTTTTGTTTCATTGCAGAAAATACTCAGACAAAAGCAAAACGAACTCTGTGTTCTTCTAGTGATGATAGCACAGTACATTCACTGAGTGGTGTATGGAGAGGAGATCCCCCCCACCCCCTCTGTAATTCAAACAGAAAACTGTGCTCGTTCCCAGAATTCTTCTTTATTTAGATGCACAGTACATCTAAGCACACATAATTAGGATTTCCCTGTTCCGAACCAAGTTTTAAACTGAACATCCAGTATTAAGCCAATTAATTCAGGAACACAACTGAGCTTTAGCAAGACATTTGGACGATGAAAGAAATACATTTGTGTCTATCTGTATCGTCTTTGCATAGTTGACCAGAAACAAAATCTCAATGGGTTTATTATTTGCAAAAACAGATATCAATAGAAAATCCGACTAGCAGAGAATTATGGGAATTGTAGTTCAACAGATGGAGAGCCAAATTTAAACAAAACCTAGGCACGGTAACCTCATTGGTACACTTCTGATTTGCTGTTGGCATTGTCTATATACGGTTGTAGAACATGTAGTTTTTAAATGCCTTTGATATTATTATTGTTTGTAGTTTGCTTAAATATGCAGAAAAAAAATTATTAACAAAATTACAAATTGGAAATATTTTACAATTTACTTTTCCAGCTGGTCTAGTTTGACATAACATTTGCCATTTCCTGTAAATTTTCGATGTAGAAATAGGCTGCAATTTAAAGTTTAGATTTAAGAAATAAATCGGCAAATTATTTGGAAATCAGGATCATGAAATAAAAACAAAAATAGATATGATCACACAAACACAATACAAATAGAGTTGCCAACTTTTATGGAAAAAAAAATACTTGCCATGCTAATTTGCATAATGATTGAAATAGGCATGACATCACAGGATGTTTGCTAACATTACAGGAAGTGACATAAGAGGAATATTCCCTAATCATTAAACCTACTAACAATGCATGCACTTTGTCTGGTAGTGCATGTGTCATTATGTACACGTAGCAGTGTATACAGTATATATATTTTGTGTCAGTGCATGTATATTGTGTCTGAATGTGAGTGTAGTATAGCAATATGTGTATATTGTGTGTGAGTGTGTGTAGTATAGCAGTGTATTTGTAGTGTATCTGAGTGTGTGTAATATTGATGTGTGTGTATACTGTGTCTAAGTGTGTGTGTGTGTGGTATAGCAGTGTGTGTATACTGTGTCTGAGTGTGGGTGTAGTATAGTAGTGTATGTATACTGTATCTGAGTGTGTGTGATATAGAAGCGTATGTATACTGTGTCAAAGTGTGTGTGTAGTAAAGCAGTGTACGTATACTGTCCAAGTGTGTGTAGTATAGAAGTGTGTTGTATACTGTGTCTGAGTGTGTGTATAGTATAGCAGTGTTTGTATACTGTGTCTGAGTGTGTGTATAGTATAGCAGTGTGTGTAGTGTCTGAGTGTGTGTAGTATAAAAGTGTGTGTGTATACTGAGTTTGTGTGTGTGTTCATAGTGGTGTGTCATTGTGTGCATACTTTGCCTAAGTGTGTCTGTGTCAATGTGTGTATACTAGGTGTGTTGCAGTGTGTGTCATATGTATTCTGTGTTTGAGTGTGTGTATGTGTGTCATTGTGTGCAATCTGTGTCTGAGTGTGTGTGTGTGTGTGTCATTGTGTGCATCTTATGTCTCAGTGTGTGTGTTATTGTGTGTATTCTGTGTCTTAGTGTGTGTGTGTCATTGTGTGTATTCTATGTCCGAGTAAGAGAGTATGTCATTCTGTGTATTCTATGTCTGAGTGTGTGTGCTATTGTGTGTGTGCTATTGTGTGTATTCTGTGTCTTAGTGTGTGTGTCATTCTGTGCATTCTGTGTGTGTGACATTGTGTGCATTCTATGTCCGAGTGAGGGTGTGTGTCATTCTGTGTATTCTATGTCTGAGTGGAGGTGTGTGTCTGAGTTTGTATTCTGTGTCTTGAGTGTGTGTGTGACATTGTGTGTATTCTATGTCTGAGTGGGGTGTGTGCCATTGAGTGTATTCTGTGTCTGAGTGGGGTGTATGTCATTGTGTGTATTCTATGTTCGAGTAAGAGTGTGTGTCATTCTGTGTATTCTATGTCTGAGTGTGTGTGCTATTGTGTGTGTGCCATTGTGTGTATTCTGTGTCTTAGTGTGTGTGTCATTCTGTGTATTCTGTGTGTGTGACATTATGTGTATTCTATGTCCGAGTGAGGGTGTGTGTCTGAGTTTGTATTCTGTGTCTTGAGTGTGTGTGTGTGTGACATTGTGTGTATTCTATGTCTGAGTGGGGTGTGTGACATTGTGTGTATTCTATGTCTGTGTGTGGGGGTGACATTGTGTGTTTATAGCAATGTGTGTACCCGCCATGTGTAATAGAGGTTTATAGTCTGACTCCATTTCTCTTATCACTCTCGCAGAGTCCTATCAGAAAAGAATGCTGGCCTTCGCATTGCCTTTATTTTTGTAATACCGCCCCGGTCAGAAAACCTCAAGTACCGGCTGTGCCGGTAAAATAGTGACCAAGTGGCAACCCTAACAAGGTATAATAAAGGGCTGAAAACAGGTTAGGGCAGGCAGGTTAGCAGTCCGCCTTATCTGCTAATCACTGTGTGCTGTCACAATGTCTGCTCCCTCAGCTGAACAAACAGGTTTCCTTATAGTTATATTTCTCAACGGAACGACTTAGGGGAGTGGCAGTTAGTTGGGTTTAAAGGAACACTCAAAGCACCATAACCACTATATCTCGCTGTAGTGGTTATGATGTTCAGTGTGTGATAGTATTTAGTGTGTGACAGTAATGGGAGCTCTGTATGTAACAGTGCATGGAGCCCTGTGTGTGACAGTAATGGGAGCTCTGTACATAACAGTGCAGGAAGCCCTGTGTGTGACAGTAATGGGAGCTCTGTATATAACAGTGCAGGGAGCCCTGTGTGTGACAGTTATAGGAGCTCTGTATGTAACAGTGCAGGGAGCCCTGTGTGTGACAGTAATGAGAGCTCTGTATATAACAGTGCAGGGAGCCCTGTGTGTGTGACAGTAATGAAAGCTCTGTATGTAACAGTGCATGGAGCCCTGTGTGTGACAGTAATGGAAGCGCTGTATTTAACAGTGCATGGAGCCCTGTGTGTGACAGTAATGGGAGCTCTGTGCATAACAGTGCAGGAAGCCCTGTGTGTGACAGTAATGGGAGCTCTGTATTTAACAGTGCAGGGAGCCCTGTGTGTGACAGTAATGGGAGCTCTGTCTATAACAGTGCAGGGAGCCCTGTGTGTGACAGTAATGAAAGCTCTGTATGTAACAGTGCATGGAGCCCTGTGTGTGACAGTAATGGAAGCGCTGTATTTAACAGTGCAGGAAGCCCTGTGTGTGACAGTAATGGGAGCTCTGTATGTAACAGTGCATGGAGCCCTGTGTGTGACAGTAATGGGAGCTCTGTACAAAACAGTGCAGGAAGCCCTGTGTGTGACAGTAATGGGAGCTCTGTATATAACAGTGCAGGGAGCCCTGTGTGTGACAGTAATGGGAGCTCTGTATATAACAGTGCAGGGAGCCCTGTGTGTGACAGTAATGGGAGCTCTGTCTATAACAGTGCAGGGAGCCCTGTGTGTGACAGTAATAGGAGCTCTGTATGTAACAGTGCAGGGAGCCCTGTGTGTGACAGTAATAGGAGCTCTGTATATAACAGTGCAGGAAGCCCTGTGTGTGACAGTAATGGGAGCTCTGTACATAACAGTGCAGGAAGCCCTGTGTGTGACAGTAATGGGAGCTCTGTATATAACAGTGCAGGGAGCCCTGTGTGTGACAGTAATGGGAGCTCTGTATATAACAGTGCAGGGAGCCCTGTGTGTGACAGTAATGGGAGCTCTGTCTATAACAGTGCAGGGAGCCCTGTGTGTGACAGTAATAGGAGCTCTGTATGTAACAGTGCAGGGAGCCCTGTGTGTGACAGTAATAGGAGCTCTGTATATAACAGTGCAGGGAGCCATGTGTGTGAAAGTAATAGGAGCTCTGTATGTAACAGTGCAGGGAGCCGTGTGTGACAGTGATAGGAGCTCTGTATGTAACAGTGCAGGGAGCCCTTTGTGTGACAGTAATGGAAGCGCTGTATTTAACAGTGCAGGAAGCCCTGTGTGTGATAGTAATGGGAGCTCTGTATGTAACAGTGCAGGGAGCCCTTTGTGTGACAGTAATGGAAGCTCTGTATGTAACAGTGCAGGAAGCCCTGTGTGTGACAGTAATGGGAGCTCTGTATGTAACAGTGCATGGAGCCCTGTGTGTGACAGTAATGGGAGTTCTGTACATAACAGTGCAGGGGGCCCTGTGTGTGACAGTAATTGGAGCTCTGTATGTAACAGTGCAGGGAGCCCTGTGTGTGACAGTAATGGAAGCTCTGTATGTAACAGTGCATGGAGCCCTGTGTGTGACAGTAATGAGAGCTCTGTATAAAACAGTGCAGGGAGCCCTGTGTGTGACAGTAATGGGAGCTCTGTATATAACAGTGCAGGGAGCCCTGTGTATTACAGTAATGGGAGCTCTGTATGTAACAGTGCAGGGAGCCCTGTGTGTGACAGTAATGGGAGCTCTGTATGTAACAGTGCAGGGAGCCCTGTGTGTGACAGTAATAGGAGCTCTGTATGTAACAGTGCAGGGAGCCCTTTGTGTGACAGTAATGGAAGCGCTGTATTTAACAGTGCATGAAGCCCTGTGTGTGACAGTAATGGGAGCTCTGTATGTAACAGTGCATGGAGCCCTGTGTGTGACAGTAATTGGAGCTCTGTACATAACAGTGCAGGGGGCCCTGTGTGTGACAGTAATTGGAGCTCTGTATGTAACAGTGCAGGGAGCCCTGTGTGTGACAGTAATTGGAGCTCTGTACATAACAGTGCAGGGGGCCCTGTGTGTGACAGTAATTGGAGCTCTGTATGTAACAGTGCAGGGAGCCCTGTGTGTGACAGTAATGGAAGCTCTGTATGTAACAGTGCAGGAAGCCCTGTGTGTGACAGTAATGGGAGCTCTGTATATAACAGTGCAGGGAGCCCTGTGTATTACAGTAATGGGAGCTCTGTATGTAACAGTGCAGGGAGCCCTGTGTGTGACAGTAATAGGAGCTCTGCATGTAACAGTGCAGGTAGCCCTGTGTGTGACAGTTATAGGAGCTCTGTATGTAACAGTGCAGGGAGCCCTGTGTGTGACAGTAATAGGAGCTCTGTATGTAACAGTGCAGGGAGCCCTGTGTGTGACAGTAATGGGAGCTCTGTATATAACAGTGCAGGGAGCCCTGTGTATTACAGTAATGGGAGCTCTGTATGTAACAGTGCAGGGAGCCCTGTGTGTGACAGTAATGGGAGCTCTGTATGTAACAGTGCAGGGAGCCCTGTGTGTGACAGTAATAGGAGCTCTGTATGTAACAGTGCAGGGAGCCCTTTGTGTGACAGTAATGGAAGCGCTGTATTTAACAGTGCAGGAAGCCCTGTGTGTGACAGTAATGGGAGCTCTGTACATAACAGTGCAGGGGGCCCTGTGTGTGACAGTAATTGGAGCTCTGTATGTAACAGTGCAGGGAGCCCTGTGTGTGACAGTAATGGAAGCTCTGTATATAACAGTGCAGGGAGCCCTGTGTATTACAGTAATGGGAGCTCTGTATGTAACAGTGCAGGGAGCCCTGTGTGTGACAGTAATGGGAGCTCTGTATGTAACAGTGCAGGGAGCCCTGTGTGTGACAGTAATAGGAGCTCTGTATGTAACAGTGCAGGGAGCCCTTTGTGTGACAGTAATGGAAGCGCTGTATTTAACAGTGCAGGAAGCCCTGTGTGTGACAGTAATGGGAGCTCTGTATGTAACAGTGCATGGATCCCTGTGTGTGACAGTAATTGGAGCTCTGTACATAACAGTGCAGGGGGCCCTGTGTGTGACAGTAATTGGAGCTCTGTATGTAACAGTGCAGGGAGCCCTGTGTGTGACAGTAATGGAAGCTCTGTATGTAACAGTGCAGGAAGCCCTGTGTGTGACAGTAATGGGAGCTCTGTATATAACAGTGCAGGGAGCCCTGTGTATTACAGTAATGGGAGCTCTGTATGTAACAGTGCAGGGAGCCCTGTGTGTGACAGTAATAGGAGCTCTGTATGTAACAGTGCAGGTAGCCCTGTGTGTGACAGTTATAGAAGCTCTGTATGTAACAGTGCAGGGAGCCCTGTGTGTGACAGTAATAGGAGCTCTGTATGTAACAGTGCAGGGAGCCCTGTGTGTGACAGTAATGGGAGCTCTGTATATAACAGTGCAGGGAGCCCTGTGTATTACAGTAATGGGAGCTCTGTATGTAACAGTGCAGGGAGCCCTGTGTGTGACAGTAATGGGAGCTCTGTATGTAACAGTGCAGGGAGCCCTGTGTGTGACAGTAATAGGAGCTCTGTATGTAACAGTGCAGGGAGCCTTTTGTGTGACAGTAATGGAAGCGCTGTATTTAACAGTGCAGGAAGCCCTGTGTGTGACAGTAATGGGAGCTCTGTACATAACAGTGCAGGGGGCCCTGTGTGTGACAGTAATTGGAGCTCTGTATGTAACAGTGCAGGGAGCCCTGTGTGTGACAGTAATGGAAGCTCTGTATGTAACAGTGCAGGGAGCCCTGTGTGTGACAGCAATGGGAGCTCTGTATATAACAGTGCAGGGAGCCCTGTGTATTACAGTAATGGGAGCTCTGTATGTAACAGTGCAGGGAGCCCTGTGTGTGACAGTAATAGGAGCTCTGTATGTAACAGTGCAGGGAGCCCTTTGTGTGACAGTAATGGAAGCGCTGTATTTAACAGTGCAGGAAGCCCTGTGTGTGACAGTAATGGGAGCTCTGTATGTAACAGTGCATGGAGCCCTGTGTGTGACAGTAATGGGAGCTCTGTACATAACAGTGCAGGGGGCCCTGTGTGTGACAGTAATTGGAGCTCTGTATGTAACAGTGCAGGGAGCCCTGTGTGTGACAGTAATGGAAGCTCTGTATGTAACAGTGCAGGAAGCCCTGTGTGTGACAGTAATGGGAGCTCTGTATATAACAGTGCAGGGAGCCCTGTGTATTACAGTAATGGGAGCTCTGTATGTAACAGTGCAGGGAGCCCTGTGTGTGACAGTAATAGGAGCTCTGTATGTAACAGTGCAGGTAGCCCCGTGTGTGACAGTTATAGGAGCTCTGTATGTAACAGTGCAGGGAGCCCTGTGTGTGACAGTAATAGGAGCTCTGTATGTAACAGTGCAGGGAGACCTGTGTGTGTGACAGTAATGAGAGCTCTGTATGTAACAGTGCAGGGAGCCCTGTGTGTGTGACAGTAATGGGAGCTCTGTATGTAACAGAGCATGGAGCCCTGTGTGTGACAGTAATGGAAGCTCTGTATGTAACAGTGCATGGAGCCCTGTGTGTGACAGTAATGGAAGCGCTGTATTTAACAGTGCAGGAAGCCCTGTGTGTGACAGTAATGGGTGCTCTGTATGTAACAGTACAGGGAGCCCTGTGTGTGACAGTAATGGGAGCTCTGTATGTAATATTGCAGGGAGCCCTGTGTGTGACAGTAATGGGAGCTCTGTATATAACAGTGCAGGGAGCCCTGTGTGTGACAGTAATAGGAGCTCTGTATGTAACAGTGCAGGGAGCCCTGTGTGTGACAGTAATGGGAGCTCTGTATATAACAGTGCAGGGAGCCCTGTGTGTGACAGTAATGGAAGCTCTGTATGTAACAGTGCAGGGAGCCCTGTGTGTGACAGTAATGGGAGCTCTGTATATAACAGTGCAGGGAGCCCTGTGTGTGACAGTAATGGGAGCTCTGTATGTAACAGTGCAGGGAGCCCCGTGTGTGACAGTAATGGGAGCTCTGTATATAACAGTGCAGGGAGCCCTGTGTGTGACAGTAATAGGAGCTCTGTATGTAACAGTGCAGGGAGCCCTGTGTGTGACAGTAATAGGAGCTCTGTATGTAACAGTGCAGGGAGCCCTTTATGTGACAGTAATGGGAGCTCTGTATATAACAGCGCAGGGAGCCATGTGTGTGACAGTTATAGGAGCTCTGTATGTAACACTGCAGGGAGCCCTGTGTGTGACAGTAATGAGAGCTCTGTATATAACAGTGCAGGGAGCCCTGTGTGTGACAGTTATAGTAGCTCTGTATGTAACAGTGCAGGGAGCCCTGTGTGTGACAGTAATGAGAGCTCTGTATGTAACAGTGCAGGGAGCCCTGTGTGTGACAGTAATGGGGGCTCTATATGTAACAGTGCATGGAGCCCTGTGTGTGACAGTAATGGGGGCTCTATATGTAACAGTGCAGGGATTCCTGTGTGTGACAGTAATAGGAGCTCTGTATGTAACAGTACAGGGAGCCCTGTGTGTGACAGTAATGGGGGCTCTATATGTAACAGTGCATGGAGCCCTGTGTGTGACAGTAATGGGGGCTCTATATGTAACAGTGCATGGAGCCCTGTGTGTGACAGTAATGGGGGCTCTATATGTAACAGTGCAGGGATTCCTGTGTGTGACAGTAATAGGAGCTCTGTATGTAACAGTACAGGGAGCCCTGTGTGTGACAGTGTTGAATACATTGTTGTATTTGTTATAATACACTATGTATTGAGCAGTGTGTGTGCAGGGTATGGTGCACTGTCTGTCTGAGTGTGTATTAAGTGTATGACAATGTAAAGGATGATGTGCATTGAAGTCTTTGGCATTTTGTTATATATATATATATATATATATATATATATATATATATATATATATATATATATATATAATCCCCCTTTTGTAAACAATTTCACATTTTGTGACACAATTAAGATATTTCAATTACAATTAAAGAATGTCTGAGGAAAGCCTCATTATTACAGTGAGTGTTCTATTGCTCCTGCTGGGAGTAGGTTGTGAAGTTGTCTGTCCATCCAGTGTGTGAGATCAGACATTTTAGCTGTGACTGCCCATATTGAACAATCTGAATTGTTCTGTTCAGCACAGACAGGACTTCCTTTCACACTCACTGTACTGGGATGTGCCTGCACAGCTTGTAAACCATGGGGGACTTGGGAGATCACAGACGTTCTAACAGATTTTATAAGGTGTCAGGTTGTGGCCACTAGTGTCTTCAAAACAACTATTGACTGGAGTGCTTCCTGCAATATATCAGATCACCCATTAAAGCAGGACGAGTTCCTTGCTTCAATGCAGACATTCAGTACTGTGTGCTCCCACAGCAGTGGGGATTTAACATGAATCCCAGAGCCTGCAGTTCTCTAGGAAATGCTGATTGTAAGGGGGGATTTCTTGGAATACCGTGATTATTTTCTAAGAAAGCACATTGCTCAGGACATCTTCCAAAAGTGTTTCTTTGCTACGCATTATAATGGAAATCTAAGTTTTTACATTTTTATTTTGTTTTCTCTTAATCTTATGGAAGATGGGAAATTCGTATGCTGGTCAACTGAAGACAACACGATTTGAAGAAGTTTTGCATAATTCCATTGAAGCATCTCTGAGGTCTAACACTTTGGTACCCCGACCCATCTTTTCTCAGCTGTATTTGGAAGCAGAGCAGCAACTGACCTCTCTGGATGGTAAGTCCCTCTCCAGGCTCTTTTTTACTGAATTTGAACCTTTTGACGGATTAATCATTTCTGGCATTGTAGGCAGGGAAGATGTAGAAAGGAGCCTAATTCACCAAAGTGCAAATTGTGGTGAGTCTACAGACAAATTTGAAAGTGGAGGTTAAAATTGCACCAAATTAGCTATGTTAAAATCTTGGTTATTTTTAGTCTAAATTTTTAAATTTGCTTCTCGATTTAATATAATTCTATCATTTTTTTAAAAAAACGAAATCAGTTTAAATATGTAAGTTTTTTTTCCTCCAAACAAATGCTTCTTTGAATCTCATACATAGATTTGATAGTAAAGTTTATGAAACATTATTTCTTATTAGATGTGTTGAATACTTATGATACAGGCTCCTTACATGCCCACAATAATTGTGTTATATTATCTATACTAGTATTTTATAAAGACACTTAACCCTTTGCCTGCTGGCTGTTTGAGGTGCCATTGTGCATAGGGCATTTCTAAAGGTTTGCCTGAATTTATTTTTAAAATTTACCTTTTATAGAATTTTGTCCTGAGTGAATTCAGTCAAAATTCTGTGTCTAATATATATGTGAATATTATACAGATTTTGCATGTGAGAAGCTCTGATTTCTTAAGGCGACACTGGATGGTACTAATTGAGATGTTCTCATTCAGTTGAAGTTACTGAATTGCAAGAAGTTACCGAATTGTAATTATATTAACTGGACTGAATTCACTCCTAAAGGATTAACCTGATAAAACAGAATTTTCAAGGATTCACCATGAAAATTCATACTTAAGGTTTAAATAACTGAGCAGCAAATATAATTGACATGGACAAGGCTGATTTGAAATAATTCCCTGTCTCACCTCACACGTTATATTAGCATTTTGCTAATCAGTTTTAATTCATCTACCCAAGTAAGCTGTGTTTAACATGTAGATTAAATGCATACCTCCCAACTGTCCCTATTTAGGAGGGGCAGTCCCTATTTAGGGCTCAAATTCCTCTGTTCCTCTTTTTTTATCCTAATGTCCCTCATTTCTAGGAGCTTGATACTGTTGGTGTGTCTGAATGTATAACAGGGCTCCATAGCTATAATACTCAACAGTATTTTGTCTTTAAACTAAAATAAATGTGTTTAGAAATCAGTCTGTGTAAATAAGATACATTGTTGTTGTTCTAAATTACATTTTAGTTGCATAAATTATTAGTAAGTCACCCAAAATTTATCAGAACAGCCCGTCCCTGACCACGCCCCACATTCATATCCAGACAATTAAAATCCTCATTATGTCCATTTAAAATATTGGAAGATATGACTCTGGGACTGTGTCTTACAGAACATTTTAACAGATTATAGAGACCATTTGCTCTTATGTATAACTTAACAGAGCTGCACTATGATCTACTAGTGTTTAACATTTATTTATATAATTTTGGCTGCCCGCACCTTGATTCACCTCCTGTAATTGTCTTAAAAAATAAATAATTGTATAAAACACTAAGCTGTCAGTGAATACTATTCTACCAACCTACTTTTCTACCCTACCCTTACCTTTTGTGTCACTTTACCCCACTCCCTCTAGCATGTAAGCTCATTGAGCAGGGCCCTCAACCCCCCTGTTGCTGTGTGTCTAACCCGTCTTATTAAAAATACTTGCCTGTTAGTCCTACCATTGTACAGCGCTGCAGAATTTGTTGGCGCTATATAAATAATAATAACATTTACATTGATTTAGTCGTATGCCATTGGCGAGCAATGTATGGATTTAAAAGGTGTAGGACAAATACTTAGTTGACATGCACTTCTAGGCATAACAAAAGTATTTTTTTAAATATATAGCCCAGTATTTTTTCTCCTGGAATGGATGCTAAGTAAATAATTTATATTTTACGATGGATTGACTTGAGAAAATATAGACAAAAATTCAAATTGAGAAAACATTTTTTTCCTAAATGCCGAGATTTAATCTAATTTAAATAATCTAATTTTTCACCTGTTTATAATAAAATAAAATAAATTATATATATTTATGATACACAGTTAATTAAGTAGTAGATAAGTTAGATTGTATTACACTGATACTCCCTTAGCTCTTCGTGTGAATTACCATGTCATCTGGTTGTAAAGGATCTGGTTAGTCAGTCACATAGGGCATTATTTAGAATTTACTGAGCCATTAAAACACCATTATAGGAAGCCTTTTATTAAATACTCTCTGCAGGGTCTGTTCCTTTAGGAGTCGAGGTTAAATTAGCATTTTCTTTTCACAGCCCTGAGCTGCTGATAAAATAGCACGGTTTATTATGCGAAGATTCTTTCACGCTGCAGACTCTGCGATGTGATAGAATGTATCCAAAGAAAACGCATGGCATTACAGAGACGTGCATTGCTGCAGTCGTTCTAAATGTTTGAGCTCCGTAATATCGCACTGTTTCTTCTTTATTTTTCTATTCCTTATGTTAACCATTACGACTCTGCCCCGTAACAAGAATCATGAAGTATTTTACTCCTAGCTATGCATCTTTGTGGGTATGACCTCTGCGTGGGCTTCTACTGCAAAAAGAAATAAATTCTAGTTTTTTTGTTGTTGCATGGGCTATTTCTATAGTAGTAGATTTTGTGAGTGAGTGAATGTTTAGTGCACAGTGTGGGGTAGACACAATGGAGTTTATTGAAAACTGAATTGCAACATGTAGGCAACAGAAAACAATTGTAAACAAACTTGAGCAATCCCCCAGCTTAATGATAGACTGATGACAGAAAAGATTGATAGATAGAAATACAGACAAGATAGATAGATAGATAGATAGACCGACAGATAGACCAAGAGATAGATAGACAGACCGACAGATAGATAGATAGACAGACAGGTAGGTAGGTAGATAGAGAGACAGATAGAGAGAGAGACAGATAGATAGAGTTAGAGACAGACAGATAGAGAGACAGAGGAACGGACAGAGACGGAGGAATGGATAGATACAGAGAAAGACAGACAGATAGAGAGACAGACGGACAGACAGATAGAGAGACAGACGGAGGGATGGATAGATAAAGAGAAAGACAGGTAGATTGTGATAGATAGATAGATAGATTTATCTAGTCATAATATACATATCTGTCTGCCTGTCTGTATATCAGTCTACCATTATTATTACTATATTTATTAACGTTATGTTTTCACACCCTTCCTGCTGGGCACGTTCAATACAAAACATAACCGATCAATTTATATCAAACACAGTAATTATAGCTTTCTCATAAATGAGCAAACACACAGATTGCTGTTCAGGGGCAACATGACAGCTATATAAGGCATACATACTGTATATGGAAAGAATGTGCTCATGATTCTGCACCGTGTGAGTCTGTATACAGAGATCCAACTTACAGCAACTTGCACAATGTTATTTGAAGTTGGAGATAATTAATCATAGATTGTTACTGAGGTCTGAAGGTGAGCAACTGGTGAAAACATGCAGTAGGAAATGATATCTGTCTGTGTACAGTGCATCCTTTTAGATTTTTATGCAGATTTTTGTTATTGTCGTATTTTGTTACACAATATAGTATTATCATGTACAATGCGTTATAAATGACAAAGCATTTGGTATACAACAAGCACGATAAGCTACAGAGTATTCTATACAGTAATTGTGTAAAACAAACAAGAAACATTTTAAAGTGAGCACGATTTCTGCGTAACCACGTCAGAAATGTATCAGCATCATCACCATTTTATTTATTAATAACAATAAAAAACAACGAACAGTTTAATTATTTAAATAAAGCTAGTAATGTTTTTCTCTTAGTTGGATACCCTAACCTGCAAATAAATTCTATTAAAACATGTTCTATGACTTTTCAGGGGGCCGGGTAGACAATGACGAAGATGATGACGATGACGAAGGGTCTGGTTCCAATAGCCCACCTCTCTTGTATCAGAATAAACCTCCCCCGGAAGGCTGCTGCACAACTGATGGTACGGAAAGCTTTTTTTTTAGAAAATAGAAGAAAAAAACAATAATATTATAAAATATTTTTTTGCTTAATATTCTACAGCTAACAATCAGCAGTACAATCGATGTTAAAAAACAACAAAACCATACAAAAAAAACAAAAAAATCCACCTGGTTTAAAATAATATGATAATTCTCAAATGTAATAATATTATACTACTCATAGCAGCACTGTAGTTGCTGTGATTATTCCTCTTCTTGTGCTTTGCTAGAGAGGAATAGGAATTGAGAGACAGATGCTTTTCTGACGCTGGTGTACTGGCAGGAAAATAATTTTAAGCAAAGCCAGGCAGTGGCGTACACACAACCCATGGGGCCCCGGTGCGAAAACTGATCCGTGGGCCCCCCCGCGCGCTTACTCTGTGCAGTCTGGGGCCGCAACACATGGCGGCGGGCACCGGGTCGCAGGGCTGCGACCTGTGTGACCGCGGTATGTACGCAAGTGCATGCATAAACACATACACTTAAAGGACCACTACAGACACCCAGATCACATCAGCTCAATGAAGTGGTCTGGGTGCCAGGTCTCTAGTTTTAACCCTGCAGCTGAAAACATAGCCGTTTCAGAGAAACGGCTATGTTTCACTGAGGGTTAATCCAGCCTCTAGCGGCTGTCTCATTGACAGCCGCTAGAGGATTTTCTGCGATTCTCACTGTGAAAATCACAGTGAGAAGACGCTGAACGTCCATAGGAAAGCATTGAATAATGCTTTCCAATGGGCGGTTTGAATGCGCGCGTGGCTCTTGCCACGCATGCGCATTCGGAGCTGAGAGGCGGATCGGGGCGGAGAGATTATCAGCGCCAAGGGAGTCCGGCGCTGGAGAAAGGTAAGTGCTTAAGACACACACACTCTCATGAACAGACGCACACATTTACTGACAGACACACACTCAGTGACAGACATACATACACACTCACTAACAGATGCACACAAACATACTCAGTAACAGACACACACACTAACACACTCTAACACACACACACACATTAACATACACTCACACACACACTCTAAGACTAACACACACTAACACACACAATCTAACACTAACACACACTCACACTCACAAACACACACTAACATACACTCACACACTAACATACACTCACACACTAACACACTCACACTATAACACACTCACACTATAACACACTCTAACACACTCACACACACTAACATACACTCACACACACTAACACTCACAAACACACACTAACACTCACAAACACACACTAACATACAAACACACACTAACATACAAACACACACTAACATACACTCACACACACTCACAAACATACACTCACAAACATACACTCACACTCACAAACACACACTAACATACACTCACACTCACAAACACACACTAACATACACTCACACACACTAACACACTCACTAACACACACTCACACACACTAACATACACTCACACACACTAACATACACTCACACTAACATACACTCACACACTAACATACACTCACACACACTAACACACACTCACACTCACAAACACACTAACATACACTCACACACACTAACACACACTAACATACACTCACACACACTAACATACACTCACACACACTAACACACACTCACAAACACACTAACATACACTCACACACACTCACAAACACACACTAACATACACTCACACACTAACATACACTCACACTATAACACACTCACACTATAACACACACACTATAACACACACACTATAACACACACACACTATAACACACTCTAACACACTCACACACACTAACACTCACAAACACACACTAACACTCACAAACACACACTAACATACAAACACACACTAACATACACTCACACACACTCACAAACATACACTCACACTCACAAACACACACTAACATACACTCACACACACTCACAAACATACACTCACACTCACAAACACACACTAACATACACTCACACTCACAAACACACACTAACATACACTCACACACACTAACACACACTCACACACACTAACACACACTCACACACACTAACATACACTCACACACACTAACACACACTCACACTCACAAACACACTAACATACACTCACACACACTAACACACTCACTAACACACACTAACATACACTCACACACACTAACATACACTCACACACACTAACATACACTCACACTCACAAACACACACTAACATACACACACACTCATTAACACTAACATACACTAACACTCACAAACACATTTTTTTTTAAATCCCCCCAGCCTCCTTACTGTCAGGGCTTACCTTGGTGGGAGTCCAGCTTGCAGAGATATGCTTACCCTTGCAATTAAACACAGGCCAAGGTGGTCAGGGAAGAACTCACCTGGCCTGTGAGTCTGTGCACGGGGGCTGTTTCAGGATAACCAGGTCGAAGTACAGACAAGGACAAGAGCAGGAGAATCGTCGAGGGTAAGCCGGAGGTCAGAGGATGCCAGAATACAGGATCAACAGGAACAAAGCCAAGGTCAGAAGCCGGAATCAAACAGGAAACAATGGAACGTAGATACGGAGAGACAGGAACAAAACAAGTGAACCAGAGTCAATGAACTGACCCTGCCTTCTGGGAGAGGCAGGGTTATATACCTGGCTAACGGCCATCAGCTTCAGGTGTGCAGAGAATATTGGACCAGCCACAGATAACGGCCAGCCCCCAGTGCTGGATACAAG
Source organism: Pelobates fuscus (assembly GCF_036172605.1). Classification (NCBI taxonomy): domain Eukaryota; kingdom Metazoa; phylum Chordata; class Amphibia; order Anura; family Pelobatidae; genus Pelobates; species Pelobates fuscus. The sequence goes on along the minus strand of NC_086318.1, from coordinate 54,124,537 downwards.
GCAAGATGTACTTCTGGCTATCTCTAGAGCTGATATGGTGGCTCAGAGGCAAAATAGCAGGTTCAGGATAGCAAGGTACCTGGGTTCAAATCCCTCATCGGGTATTTCTGGGGCGACCTCGACTTGCAGTCTGGATGTCGCGGCGAGAACCGTGACAGTACCCCCCCGTCAAGAACGCCCTCCGGGCGTGAACAGGCTCTTCTTGGAAATCGTATTCATCTTCGGTCTCAATCTCACTCAGGTAGTCTTTATCATTCAGGTATCCAGAGCAGAGTCTTTTTACATCCTGGGATTTTATGGTACCAGACTTGGAGCAGGCTGTAAGTACCTTGATCCCAGGAGTCAGTATCTCTGTACCTTTTTCCTTAGGTGCATTGGTAGGTAATTCTCCTCTGGGCAGGTAGGAAGTGGTGCTTGCTTGAACAGCAGTTTCTTCAAGAAGAGGTACAGATGTTTCCGGGGCTGGAGACAGAGATACTTCAGAGGCACTGGTAGCTGATTTTAGAGAAACACAGGTAGTATTAACTACCGTGGTCTGAGTACTCATATGTGTCACGGAGCGTGGACCAGACTGACAGCGACTTTGGCGTTTCTCAGGCAGAGGTGCAGACTTGGCCGGATGGGTATGCACAACCCCAACTTGAACGGTTTCTGGCCGATGTGGGCGAATTGGGCAGTGTGAGATAAGGTGCCCTCTTTCACCACAATAAAAACAAAGGCCATGATTTCTCCGCCGGTCTCTTTCTTCAGTAATCACCTTGCGCTGGACCAATCCTATTTCCATAGGTTCATCAGAGTCAAGAGGAAGGTAGGATTGCTCTGGGACCTCCCTAGAAACAGGAGCATAATGAGGCAGCACGGGGTTGTGGTAATGGTATAGGTTCCCTTTGTTTCTGGGAATCTGGGATCCTCTGGGACGTGGTGCTGGTTTAGGTACAGCGGTCTTGCTAGAAGTCTTGCACTGTGCTTCCATGGCAGTCATGAAAGCATCCCATCCAGCAAGGACAGGACTCTGAGACTGCAACATTTCATGAGCCCATTGTTTAATTTTACCAGACAGCAGGTTAATAGCTGCTCGGACCTTTATGAAGTCATTAGCATAAGTCCGAGACTTCAGGGAAAACACCAATTCACAATCCACTTTAAAGCATAGGAAGGAAGCACGGTTACCATCAAATTTCTCCGGCATAACTGTAAACGGTTCAGGATAACCAGGTTCCAGGGCTGGGCGTACCGTGTCTTTAAGAAAACGAACTTCTCGCTGCAGCTCCAAGACAGTCTGGGCCAGACTGGATACTTGCTGGGTAAGCAATTGAGACATCTCTGCAGACTCCATTATGGTCAGTTCATTCTGTCAGGGCTTACCTTGGTGGGAGTCCAGCTTGCAGAGATATGCTTACCCTTGCAATTAAACACAGGCCAAGGTGGTCAGGGAAGAACTCACCTGGCCTGTGAGTCTGTGCACGGGGGCTGTTTCAGGATAACCAGGTCGAAGTACAGACAAGGACAAGAGCAGGAGAATCGTCGAGGGTAAGCCGGAGGTCAGAGGATGCCAGAATACAGGATCAACAGGAACAAAGCCAAGGTCAGAAGCCGGAATCAAACAGGAAACAATGGAACGTAGATACGGAGAGACAGGAACAAAACAAGTGAACCAGAGTCAATGAACTGACCCTGCCTTCTGGGAGAGGCAGGGTTATATACCTGGCTAACGGCCATCAGCTTCAGGTGTGCAGAGAATATTGGACCAGCCACAGATAACGGCCAGCCCCCAGTGCTGGATACAAGGCAAGATGTACTTCTGGCTATCTCTAGAGCTGATATGGTGGCTCAGAGGCAAAATAGCAGGTTCAGGATAGCAAGGTACCTGGGTTCAAATCCCTCATCGGGTATTTCTGGGGCGACCTCGACTTGCAGTCTGGATGTCGCGGCGAGAACCGTGACACTTACCTGTGGGAGAGCTGAGGGGATTCCCTGGGGTCCAGTGGTGCTGCTGGGCTCCTGGGGGGCCGGTCACCCGGCGGGCAGTCAGGCTGGCCGGTCCTGCGGGCGCGCGAGGGAGCACTGTCTCCTGTGTGCTTCCTCTTCAGCTCCCTCGTGCGCCGCACTGATACCGGAGCCGGAAGATGACGTCATCTTCCGGCTCCGGTATCAGTGCGGTGCGCGAGGGAGCTGAAGAGGAAGCACCTAGGAGACAGTGCTCCCTCGCGCGCCTGCAGGACCGGCCAGCCGGGTGACAGCAGGGCCAGCCTCGGGGGGCCCTGAGGTGGCCGGCTCTTGGGCCCCCCAGGAGAAGAGGCTGGCCCAGTGACATACATACCGGGGTCGCAGGGCGGCCGGGCCCCCTGGTGGGCCGGGCCCGGTCGCAGCCGCGACCCCTGCGACCCCGGTATGTACGCCACTGAAGCCAGGTAATCCTGCTGGTACGAGGGAGACAGTGGTACATAGGTTGGAGCAAGGGTAGAATTTTACTTAAGTTTCATCCATAGCCTTGCCTGATGGCATCGTTGGGAAGGAGGTGTTTTTTTTTTCAACTTTACACGTTTATTGAAATTTTTAAACAAGTATTTTACTAACATTTCTTTAAGCAATACAATACTGTCTTTATCGCAATTATATATTTATTGAATAAGGAGACGCTAGTGCTTGACGTCAACATGTGGTGAGAAGTTCTCTTTAAATAATGTTATGGTTTTTGTTACATGTGAATACTAATACTAATGACAGCTGTGTTTTTTCATGTTTTTATTCCTTTTATCTAAAAATAAAATTAAAAAAAATAACCATTTACAGAGAATCTACAACATACCATTGCCCAAACATTAAAATACATTAACCCCTTCAGTGCAAATGACTTTGTGTATTAAAAATGTTAGCATAAGATTTACATGAAAAAAGGCACACATAGCTAGCACACAGACAGAGGCTAAAATATAAATTTGGTCTATAGATTTCTTTTCAGGGATATATAAAAATGACATAGTTTTACATAATTTACATTTGAGAATTAGGTGTTCATCCTTTGCAGGTATATTAAGGGAATAGAACTTTTAGAGACTATTTGGTATCTCTTATCTTGCAATATTTTCACACAAGGTGTGAAAGAAAATAGAAGCACAGTTTTGGTCGCTTGCAAATATTGGAGCATGTGTGTAATAGGTATTAATAAAGAATATTATGAACTTAATGATCTATAAATAATGCCTCTTGCTAAATAATCCTGATTTTTAAAAAAAAATTAAGTTCACCTTGTTTTGTATTCCAGGTTTTTGCCAGGCTGGTAAAGACTTGAGACTGGCCTTCATTTCAGGCGATCAGTTTGAAGTGCCTCCTGGGTTTTTACTGATTGGCGCCAAGTCTCCCAGTTTACCAGATCACATTCTAGTGTGCGCCGTGGACAAGAGGTTTCTACCTGATGACAATGGACGCCATGCACTTCTAGGTACGTTTTTAACTTTAACTTTGTTTCCTCTCAGTTGTTAGTGATGGGATATGGAATTTTAAATTCTGTCCCTGTAAATACTGCCATCATCATGATACATTAATGGTTCTTTCACACCTGACTCGGAACCCACAATTGGGTCTTCAATTCATTGCAGTGGGTTCTCCATTTGTCAGAACATATACATCAGTCCGGTCAGTCCAAAGGCCACTTCCCACAATACATTATTTACTTTAAAGCAGCTTTAATGGATCTGCAACGTTTCGACCTGTCTTTATCAAACATTATTTACTGTCATGATGGCGACCTTCAAAAATGGGCAAAGTTATGAAGGAGTTTTGTTGAATTAGTTTTTTTATATTTTTAAGAATGGGTCACTATTCTGAAATGATTGGTCAAGCTATTGCCATGAACACAATTTATGTCTGAGTCATAATCAGTAACAAATATTGCAAAAAGTCTGTATCATTGCTGGGACTGTCAGTTATCACGATTTGACTAGTTATTGTAGTGCATGTTTTGGCTTTTTTGGGGCGATTAGCTCGGTAGGAATATATATATATGTGTGTGTGTGTGATTGTGTATACACAATACAGTTCAAATGATAGCACTTCTTCTGTGGTTATAAGTAAAATTGAACTTTTATTTAACTTTTACAAAAATAAAGAATCAACTTTTTTCGGTTTATACACTAAACTTTTATATATATATATATATATATATATATATATATATATACATATATATGTGCTATGTTTTTATCTTCTGTTTTATACTTCTAAAGTATAAAACAGTAAAAAGTAACATACATTCTTAATTCTTAAGAATCTATTATGTAACAAAGCTTATAAATTAGGGCTTTTCGTAATAAATAATATGGAATAGTTAAAGCCAATTTCTTTACAAATAGAAGGGGGATGTTTAATGGTGTTTTTACAGGGATCATGGAAGTTATAGTCTAATGACAGATAATTGGCATCCCTGATAGAAATTGTTCGAATATTCTGTAGGTTTTAAAGCTTCGATATTTGTAAGGGAAGTGGCCCCATCTCCCTCACCTAGACATAGGGCTGCACGTCATACACACCCATGTTATAGATAATGTATGAGGCATAGTCCCTCTGTATTACACACTCAACAAAAACACTGGCTCTCTCTCTGCCACCAGACACCACATTCCAAGGAAAGACTTAAAAGCTTAAACAATTAGCGCAAAGGAAGTGTTTAGCTCAATTGCACGCTGAACAAAAGCACAAAAGAGTCATAAATGATAGTTCTAGGAAGGAGACCACCTGTTGGGTTTGTATAAGTTAGGTTTTATCCCTTGACTGCTTCCTGTAATAAAGTTGCCTGCCCGAACTCTTTAGACAGACAATGCTAGGTAATGGCTAAGCAATGTACGCAGACTGTCGTCTGATAAACAAATATATCCAGGGTCTGTATAGATCAGTGTCCAGCAGTGTGAAGAATAGAAATCACATACCTTGCAGCATCTGCTTTTTTGGAATTTTAACTGAATTTGCAATTCTTTGAAAATAAATATTACAAAGCTAAAACTAAAATAGATGAGTTTGTGATTTTTTCTCTCCTGCTCGGCTTATTTTAGCCTAAAATCAGCAAGTTCAACGTCAGTGCCCAACAATTCACATTTTAATATATACACAGGACTGGATTAACATAGGGGCTGATGGAGCTGCAGCTCCAGGCCAATGCCTACGGAATATGCCCATTGATTTTTTGGGGGGGATTTTTTGGGGGATTTTTTTTACTACTCTTCACATGCTCTTGCTTAAGTTTGGAAATTTAAGAGGGATGTAGGGGAACAAAACTGGTATGGACTGGCTGACAATGAAATTAGTTAAGGTAAAGCTGACTGGGGGGGCGTGGTTTAGGTGCCGACCAAGATGGACGCGTGAGAGGAGAGCTCCGCTCCACCATCCCTCGTAACAGCTCTTAATAACGCTTACCAAGGCTAAATGGGTCGCACGAAGCGACCAGATAACCCCCAGACTCCGAGGAAACAGCTTCAAAGACCCCTGGACGGTTATCTGCACCCGCATCCTACCACGAGCGGGGAGCCGAGCAGCCCCAAGATGGCGTCGCCGCCCACGGCGGACTCTGGCACTGCTCCCTTCGAGAGGATTGAAGAGAAACTGCAGAACTAAAACCGACCTGCAGACCCTTACCACATCCATCCAAGAGGCGGTAAGGACAGAACTGGCGGGGCTCCGCGCGGAAGTAGCCGCACACACAGGCCGCATTACCGCCGTGGAGGAGTCTGCTGCGGCCTTCACAGCGCGCCTCCAAACTACAGACACAGCTGTGGCACGCCAGGGTGGGATGCTCCTGTCCATGAGGAGGCACCTTGAGGACGTAGATAACAGGGGCAGGAGGTGTAATATCCGAGTCCGTGGCGTACCGGAATCGGAGGGCACTGAGAACGTGGAGGGGGTGCTGACGGAGTTATTCCACTCTATACTCCAGACACCCACCCCACGCGTGATTGAATTTGAAAGAGCCCATAGAACACTACGACCGCGAACTGTGGAGGACGGCCCGAGGGATATCCTCTGTTGCCTACATTCCTTCCCAACGAAAGATGCCATCATGCAAAAGGCTCGTGACCGACCGGCATGGCCCTACAGGGGGGCACAGGTGTCATTATTTAATGACTTATCCCCCTTAACCTTGGAAGCACGCCGCGCACTCCGCCCGGTCACTAATGCCCTCCGGGACCGCCACATCACATATAAATGGGGGTTCCCATTTGCCCTCATGGCACGGCAAGGTAACCACTGGGTATCTCTTAGGGGGCCAGAAGACGTACCGGGTTTCCTGGAAGAACTCGGCCTCCCCCCGCTGCCAGTGCCAAATTGGATATTAGGCCCTCCAAGCCTGCCTCCAAGACCGCAAAGAGGGAGCAGACGCAGGGAAGCAAGATCCCCACCACCTGAGCTCACAAGGCGGCGCAGAAACCCAACTTCGCCTGAAGAATAATAATCCTACCCTATGACGGCTACCAAGGATCATCCTGGGTGTCCTCACTTGCCCCGGCCTGCTCTTCGCTCAGTGTCACCTCAACGCCATTGCTGTTCCAGCTTGCCTTGAAGGTACCTCACTGTCCTGCCATGGGAAGGTTGTTTTCCTCCATACGTCCGACGATGAAGACGGAAAACTCACAGCTGACACCCTCAGGTACAATGGGGTTATTTTTTCTGAATGGGGACCCCTCCGGGACTGTGGACTCATGGCACTATGTCTGATACGATGCCCGCTCCCCCCCTACGTTACCCTCCCCGCCCACCTGACTCCGCTGCTATCGGGGCTCTGGAAATACATGTGGGGTGGGGGGTACCGGGTTGGGGACTTTGGGTTTTGGGGCCAGTCTCCGAGTTGCCAGCCTATACATGTCTTCGGAAACCAGTTCAGACTGCAACACAGCAGAACACGTGAATATGCAATTTCAATGTTAATTGTATGAACTCTATATTGACTGATTCATGTTTGCACACTGTTTCCCATTTGTATGCTACCTGACTCTATCACCGTTACATTGCTGTTAGGTCCCAGGCACGAGTTCTTCAGAATTTCACCCATGTCATCCATGCCACATGCTGCAATGAACTGTAGATATTTATAGACATATACCCCTCAGACCTCTATGAGCCTCCCCTGTGATTGATGTCTCATCCTAACTACGGGAAGTTCCACGCACACACTGCCCACTTCATGACCTCAACGTATATGACAACTCATAGGCATACTTACCATCGGGTGGGTAGGGGAGACAATGACCCTGATCTCGAGGTTCACACGAACCCACACTCATATGGAGGGGTGACATGGGGGGGGGGCGGCCTCATACCTAGGGAGCGAGGGCCGCATATACGCCGCGAAGGTGACATGGCTCGGAGGGGGGTAGGGACACGGAGAAAAGTGACACAGGAGTTCATTGGGTGACGCATAGCCTAAGGGGAACTGAATCAGGACACAGGGGTAGTCTTTAATCTTTAATATTCAATGATTAATACTTAGTATTTCATGTTTCATATCTTGTATTTCATATTTTACGTAAAGTGTTGATATGTCTGGTTGAGAAACAAAACTGTAATGTTGAAAGTTAATACAATATTGCATTTAATGTCTGTACACGTTTGACACATGTGACCATTTGCATATGACGCATTTGTAAGCCCAACACTCAACATGGTTAGGAGGGAGGAGACGGGCGACCTCAAACTCCCTACATTTATTAACACCTTTCGTTATCTCCTCTACCACTACATCTGGTGCGGACCCTGCATCACGCTACCCACATCTTCACTAGTGCTCAGGCTTCACAGCCAGGCTGTAGGCTCTCCCGACCTCTGGGCAGGTCCCAGGTCTGGTGCTTATCGGCGCTGGTTGCAGCACTTGTACCTCCCCCCTCCCCCCCCCCCGAGGGAAGGGACCTAGTTTCCGTTAATTTGCCTAGACCCAGGACGTACCCGAACACTAAAGACGACCACTGTTCGTAGTTGAGACCTTCCCAACCTTACTCATTACACTCATTGACCGACTCTCTTCCCAGTCGCCTCGAACTCCTGAGGAATCCCCCCCCCGGTACCTCACAGGCTAACCCATCCCTTCCCTGCCTCCCTCCCCTTCTCCCACTTCCTGGCACGGATCTGTATCGTGGGCCCTGGACCTGACTGACGCTTGAACCGCATAGACCGCGATTTGGCAATGGCATACCGCTGCACACCCCTGAGGGTCCTCACACAAAACTGCAGAGGCTTAAATGCTCCGGAACGCAGGTCGCATTTACTTAGAGCACTGAAGAAACAACAGATCTCGATTGCCATGCTCCAGGAAACCCACTTCAGGGAAGGTTCAGCACCCAGATTGCACAATAGGCATTACCCTGACGCCTATTTCTGCAACCACCCATCGGCCCACAGGGCAGGAGTAGCTATTGTCGTGGCGGCCGAGCTGTCGTTCCGGGAACTAGAGCGAGAAACTAACCGCAAGGGCGATACCTCTTCTTAAAGGGCATTATAACCGACAAAGTTTACACTTTAGCGACGATATACGCCCCCAATAAGAAACAGGCCCCCTTTTTACGTAACGTTTTACACAAACTGGAAGACTTCACGGAAGGGATCCTTTTGGTAGGAGGCGATTTTAACGCTCCATTGGACCCGACATTAGACTCCTCATCAGGGCATAGCTGCCTGTCACAACGCAACATTAAAAGCATCCGAGACTCTCTGGGCTCTATGAGGCTGGTCGACTGCTGGAGAACCCTAAATCCCACGACTAAAGACTATACGTATTACTCGGCCTTACATGACCGATACTCCCGTATCGATTACCTCTTTATTACACAGGAAGGCTTATCTAGGCTACGTAAAGCTGATATCGAGCCGGCTGCATGGTCAGATCATAGCTCAGTGACGATGGAATTAGAGTCCCCTCTATTCCGGCCATCTAGGTGGACATGGCGACTTAACAAAACTCTCCTGTCGGACCCAGGAACCAGAACACAAATCACTCAAGAGCTGGAACAATTTTTCAGGGACAATGATACACCCGGGATATCCCCAATCACCATTTGGGAAGCCCATAAGAATGTCATCCGAGGAGTACTCATACGCACTGCCACGATCAAGAGACGAGAAGCGATGCGGGAAATGGCCGACCTCTACCAATCTGTAGCGCACCTAGAACGCCAGCACAAAGGAACCCATCTTAACGCGGTATATGGCGAATTGATGGAAAAGAGAAGAAACCTTAGAGAACTCATCCTGAAACGGCACCTCAGGACGCTACGGCACTCAAAGGGCTTCTACTATGCACACGCGAATAAAGGGGGCAAATACCTGGCAGGAATTCTCAAGGGCCCTTCACCTCACAGACAGATACACAAAATACGGCTCGCGACAGGTGAAGTGTCGCCCCTCCCACAAAAAATCGCGGAGGAATTTAGGATATACTACCAAAACCTGTACAACCTGCATCCACCGGCGGATAGAGAATCTCCGACACGACAGTCTACGCGGATCCAAGAATACCTACACAGCACCATCACGAACACAATTACCCGAGACGCGGCCTCGATACTGGACTCCCCAGTTAGCACTGAAGAACTCACGGCAGCTCTTAAATCATCCAAAACCAGCAAGGCCCCGGGACCGGATGGCTTTTCGGTCGGGTATTACAAAAAGTGGGGGAAGGGGGAAACCTCGGACCGGAATCACTGGCAGCCACCATCACGGTACTATTAAAACCAGGGAAAGACCCGCTGGCCTGCGCTAGTTACCGCCCGATCTCGCTGCTCAATGTGGACGCTAAACTATTCACCAAGGTTTTGGCAACTAGATTGAAACAACTCCTTCCGGATTTGATACACGTGGACCAAACAGGTTTCATTCCGGGCAGGGAAGCTAGAGATAGCACTCTCCGACTCTTCTCCATTCAGCACCATGTAAGGCGAACGAAAACTCCCCTAATGCTGTTGTCGACGGACGCTGAAAAAGCGTTCGATCGCGTTAATTGGAACTATATGTTAACAACTCTTCAACAGATGGGTTGCGGACAAAGGCTACTCACCTGGATAGCGGCATTGTATAGCAGACCCCGGGCCACGATCAGAGTTAATGGAGCCACGACAACCGACTTCGCAATCAATAACGGCACCCGTCAGGGGTGTCCGTTATCGCCTCTGCTGTTCGCAATAACGCTAGAACCACTACTACAATCGATCCGCTTGAACCCAGATATCCAGGGATACGAATGGAAGGAGAAGTGTCATAAGGTAGCCGCGTACGCGGATGATCTGCTTTTCTTTATACGCAACCCCAGAACCACCCTACCTTGCCTCCTCTCTGAAATTGAAAAATACGGGAAACTATCTGGGTTCAAGCTCAATCTTGCGAAATGCGAAGCCTTGAATCTCACGTTATCCTCTTCAGAATATGACTCACTGAAACCACACTTCACGTTTCGATGGTGTCATGACAAAATGAAGTACCTCGGCATCTGGATACCCACTGACCCGTCGGACATATACAGGTTCAACTTTCAACCCATGTCACAAAAGATAATTGCTGACCTGACCAAATGGTCATATCCGCACATCTCCTGGCATGGCCGTATTGCAGTTCTGAAAATGAACATACTTCCGAGACTCCTCTACCTAATGCAGACCATCCCAGTTGCTCTACCAACAACCTTCTTTTCTCCCCTGAAATCGGCAGTTATCCGATACGTTTGGCGAGGCGAAAGATCCAGGCTGCGGTATGACATACTTACCCGACCCAGACAGCAAGGAGGCCTGGCACTGTCGGATTTCAAGAAGTACTACCAAGCCACGGTACTACAACGTATCCTGGACTGGCACACAAAAACAACATGGAAACAATGGGTAGAGCTGGACAGAGGCCTTACACGCCCTACGATCGAGGCTAAGATCTGGGGAGGCGATGGGCATACTGTCTCACAACACCGAGAGGAAGGGACAGTCCTGCAAACGATCCAGGGATGGAGGACCATGAGAGACCAAACTCACATCTCTCCCATTCCTAGCCCAATGACCCCTTTAACTCATAACAAATCGGTGGGTGGAGGGCTCCCACCTGGCGCATGGCCTATCACAACCACTGGGACATATATCCCAATATACAGAGTACTAGGGGCTGGGAGACTTCGCACGCTAGACTCGCTGCTGGAAGGTGAACCTAAGACCCCCCTCGTCGTCATGAGATACATACAACTGACACACTACTACAATACCATGCCCCTCAAGGATCGCCTACACCGGAATCTATCTTGGTTTGAGAATCTTTGCTACGGGGGCGACCCCCTGGACCATGCAATCTCGGTACTTTACCAGAACCTTATAACGGCCGACATACCCACCACCAGTACATTCCAACGACAATGGGAAGAACAACTGGGAATGACCTTCACAGCCCCTCAATGGGATAAGGCACTCATCTGGCAACAGAAGAGCTCTATGAGCTCGCATTATCAAGAGGTAAATTATAAGTTGATCTCATCTTGGTACAGAACACCGACAAGATTGCACCAGATCTTCCCATCCATCTCTCCTACCTGTTGGCGATGCAATACGGACAGGGGCACCATGGCTCACATTTGGTGGTCGTGCAGGGACATCACCGCATATTGGATAATGATAAGAGATGAGATAGCATCCATCCTGGGGGACATAACAGACTGGAATGCAGGTCTAGCGTTACTTCATATCTCGACGCAACCAATCCCGGTATATAGGAAGTCGATACTCCGTCACCTCCTGAACGCAGCTAAAGCTTCCATACCGGTTCACTGGAAAACAACCAGGATACCCACTAAGGAGGAATGGATACAACAAGTCGAGGATATACAGGCAGTTGAGGCGGCACATGCCTCCCTGATGGATCGTGGAACTAAACACGCAGAGATGTGGTTCCCGTGGTTTCAATATATATCGCGATACCGGCGAGACAATGGTAATGCCGGGGCAGCGGAGGGAACGTCTGCGGGGACGGGTCCCGCGTGATAGACCGTGACCAACCCTACCTCCCCCCCTCCCTACCCTGCCCTCTCGCCTTGCCCATCTTCTTACCGTTACTTCGTATGACATGCCTGTGAGGTGCTAGTCTAGGGGAGAACGGGAGCAGAGACGACGGTGGTGGAACACTTGCACAGCGTTACACACTACCCACTCCTAACACATAGCACATGAGGCATTGTGCCACTACTACCTACCTCCGACGCCTGATCCCTAAAGTCTCAAGATAAAAACTGACCGCTACACTACATACAGTAACATACAGAACTACCATGACAGACCACGGTCCCTACACCTCTCTCCCCCTCCCCCCACCCCCCCCCTTCCCACCACCCCCCCCTCTCCCTAATAACCCAAGCGCATGCAACACAGCTTATAATCTCGAACTACCTGCACCATAGCAAATATGACAAAGCCTTCTCTACCATGACCTTAATATTACTCATAACACAATTAAGCAGTAGATGGGAAGGAGATGATCACCTATTTAACACGCACTATACCCCATTAGTTCGCACATGACCTCTGGCTAGGGGGACTATGATACAGTGGAACGATACATCAACGAACTTATACTTCATAATGGGACTGATCACATCCACAACCCATGAACCACTACATCCGAGCACTGACAGCCCCAAGACAGAAACACACCTGGAGCGGACACAACCATGAGGACCGAATTTGGTTACTGACTTTAGACGGAAGGGATACCCCTGCTTCCTACCGACAGGCTAGGGGTAATGATAATCACTGCTCCCCCGTGGGGCGGTTTTGCTGAGATCTGCGAGACCTAAGATAAGGCCAACCTCAGAACTCAATTGCTATGGCTCGGCTCTAGGGGGTAATGGCTGGTTAAATGTCATGGATATCTGGTCTATCCTACTTATTTACTATGGAACACCAAGTGGATCCTCCTATGCTATGTCCTACACTTGAATGATGGAATTATTCTTAATTGCACTAGCAGGTATCGTTAGACTAATATTTATTGCTGACCGTGTGCCACACCCATACCCTTCAAACTTCCGACTATGCAATTCATTGTGATATAATCGCCCACAAACTCTTATTACGTGTATAGAAAAACAATGAGAGAACACAAAAAAAAACAAAAAAACCCCACACATATGGAAAGTTAAGTTGTAGCAGTGTTTATTCGCAAACTCAATGTTCAGATGTACTGTTGATTTGTTCATGTAAAACCTAAGTCTATTACTGCTGTCGTGGCAGCATAAGTAATGTTACACTGATGTCTTTACTACAATAAAGATTTACAAAAAAAAAAAAGGTAAAGCTGACTATGCGCACTGTGCGAATGCTCTTGCTGCTTCAGTCTCTCTAACACTGTGGCATGTTCCCTTTCTTCTACACTCACTACATACACATTTTCTCTGTCCCAGACTGTATAACAGGAGCTCCTGCCTGCTAATAAGAAGGTTAGGAGAGGAGTGGACCAGCGAGTGCTTAGAAAGCATAGAGCAAGCGCATCATTAGACGCATTCATGCCAAGCTCAGGGTGCTGTCTGCACAGTATGCCCTTGGTTGGTCATCTTGCATGATTGGCAGGCAGCCTGATATGGATTCACGCCAGGAAGACCATCTAATTCTTTGTGCAGACAAGCCTCCTTTTTGAGCACGGTTCTGGTTAAGTGATTCACATCCTGTTTCACCGGACACTGCTGTTAGGGGGCTATGGATTTACTTCAAAATTGAAAGTGAGAGATTAGTATAGGGTATGTGTTTTCTTACAGCTATATCCTGTGAGTTTCCCTCCAGCACCACCTCCATCTGATACATGACGTTTGGGAGGTATAACTGTTTTAGTGTTTTCTGTCGATAAGATTCTGTAATTAAGCCCATCATAATTGTCAGCACCAGGCCCGATGGGCTCTTAATCCATCCCTGTATATACACCTTATTTATCTTTAAGAACAGTACATCGGAATATAACGTCATGAATAATTTCCGGACAGTCTTTTAGTAGAAGAAAAAAGCACAAGTGAACATTTCTAAAGAAAATTTGATTTACAATTTAAAACATTTTGAAACCGACCCTCACCATCACAGCTGATTAGATTTTTATGAAAATATGTATTTTTTTCCAATTGGAGTCTCGAAAAATCAGGGGGAAACCATTACAATCCTTTTGGGTTGATAGGCTGATTTATTATTACAATAGCACCAACCAGTATGCCAAAGCTAGTGAGGGATTCTTAAAGAATTGAAATGGATACTTTATATATTAATTGATTTATTTCTAAAGATGAATCTAAACCTCATTTGATACCTCAGTGAGATAATTGTTGGAAGAATGAAACAAAATAATCTCTAGCAGCGAGTTTGTCCTATAAAATGGGATTAAAGAGAAACTCTCACAATTTTTGATTGTACATTCTCTTTAACCTTTGCAGTGTTATAATATTTGGGACCTTATTCACTAAACGCCAAATGTCATGAACTGAAAACTGAAATAAAAATTCAAGCTACATTTCGCAGTTCGGTTTTCTAGTCGGTGCGGTTCTGAGTTTAGCGAATAAAGACCCTTTCATTTTACAATTATGTGTTCCATGCATTTTATAATTTGACATTTCTTTGCAATGATTCGATAGAGACTCTGTTCTACATTTTTTTATGGAGGCTAACCAGATGGCTGGCAAATATCTTGATTACCAGGGTGGATTGTTTGGAGTTCTGAGTTGTCTTGACCTCAAAAGTCACTGTGACCTTTCGCAGCCTTTATCCCGGAGCATGTGATGTAATCGACTACCTCCTACCGCAACACATTTATAGAAAGGTTCTTGGTAGCCATGGGAACCAGACAGGCTGCCGGATGAATGAAGTTTATTAAATACTGTAGAACTGAGGAAGGACATAATGTGTTATTTTTGTTCTTTTTCTGTTATGTTTCAATATTTATTTTCCTATGAAAGGACTTTTTTATTTATTTTTTACAATTTATATTGATTGAAATCTACCAAAGCCATGCCATTCTCTTATTTATTAAAATACACTTGTCTGTGCATATAAAGCACTTTGCTGTTTCTTTTATAAAACATTATAATAATGACTAATAATAATATTGGTTTCTATGGTAATAATGTTACCCAATACGTCTCTCATTATGCCATGCATCCTCTTTCATAAAAGGAAAACGTTTTTATATTATAATGTTCCTTCCTGTACAAAATCCATTTAAATGATTCTCCATCTTTTTACCTTCAAAGAACATAAGGATAAAGACTGAGTCTACTCCGAATCAGGAAACAAACTAAATGCTTTCACCTATTTATTTGTTTTATGATTCATCCATATAGCATTTTGGCATTTGGGATTTCAGTTGAATCACTGATCAACCAAAATTCGGACAAATAACAATTCAACTGTGCATTAGAATGGTGCACTATTCTAATGCACAGTTCTCTGAGTACTGGTGTCACATCATAGTGTGGAGTCTCCTCAAGACTAAAAGGGTAACTAAAATAAATCAGGTCCAGGCACTCAGGATTGCTGCAGGAAGGTAGGTTTATTGGAACAAAAAGTGCAACGTTTTGGCCTACACAGAGGCCTTTATCAAGCTCATTCTACTAAACTGGGTTTTGCCAACCCTGGCCCTGATAAGCACCTAGATTCCTAAGTGTGAGTGCGGTATCCTCCGTTTGTGAATAACTACAGTTAGAAGGGTAACTAAGACATGGATCGCTGTGCCGCTAGAGGTATCAGCTGTATTTTACTGATCAATCCTATACGATGTCAAAGCTAACAGCAATGAAATTGTATTTTTGTTCTGGACTCCTATATGGGTTGGATCAGTATTATATTTTTATTGGAACAGCTTCCTTCAGAATTCTTTAGATATTACTTGTTTGAGACCCCCTATCATAACTGGGAACTGACCATAGATCAAGCTATTTGCTTTTTGTAACTTATCAGTATGTATGTTATGCTCATTTTTGCTTATTTTTTTTAAAAGTAACTTGAAATTCCACCCAGTTTCCAGTTATGTTGCTCCTTTTAGTCTGTGTAGCAGTAAGTTGATGATTAAAAGATCACCTATTGGGGGGCGGAGCCTGACCTGGTCCTGGAGTAGACGCCATTTTTCATAGCTTTGCATTAATCCCTGCAAAACACTCAAATTCTGGGAGCAAAACTACTATCTAGTCTACTAGACCTGATCTCATGTCTAAGAATCCTACAACGTCGACCTATGCTGTTTTTTCACAACCTTTTGGCAATATGGGAAAAACGCAGAACCAGGGCCTACCATCTACTCCCGGACCTCGCGCTCACTGATGTGTACAGCGACCGGGGTCCCGCATCCAACACTCACCACGCCACAGCTCAAGCAGATATGGGAAGGAAATCACAGAGAACGCAACCCAACCTACTTTCAGGGTTCAGGGACATAGGGACCCTTCTTCAATGGCAGCTCCAGCCCAGGATGGCGGAGCCAGAGGGCCTTGTGGCATCGGAAGCATCAAGGAGCCTCACTCAGGCCGAATATCCCCCGCAGTTACTGGGACTTGAACAAACTATACCAAACACCCAAAGTGGACCAGTACCTGTCACTAAACAGGACTTCCACAACCTAGTAGTGGAAATAAAATAAATTCTGGCAGCTGATGTGGCTATCATGAAGGCTACAAGCGGTCACAGATAAAGTGAAGACCTCGGAGTAGGAAATTGCCACCCTCAAGCAGAGACTTTTACTATTGCAGGACTCTGTCCACCACTTACAATCATCTCACTCTGCCTAGTCACTCCATTACACCACGCTCAACGACAGGTCCCGACGCAACCACCTAAAGATCAGGGGTATCCCCGACACTATCAAGCTGGAGGAGATACATTAGGCGCCTAGTGGCCTCTGTCCTTACCGCCAACACAGGATAAAAAGTTCACCTTGGATGAGACCTCTCTCTCCTCTGTAAATCTGGTGGGGCACCGGCCTCTGCGGTGCGAGATGTTATCGTCCGCTGTTCGCTATACTAGGACAAAGGAATATTGTTATCAGCACTGAAGGGCAAGACACCATATTCTTTTGAAGGTTCCACCATCACATTCTCCCAGGACCTCACTTGCTCCACTCTGCAATGGCGACGGACTCTAAACTCTGTTACTAGCCAACTGAGAGCAGCTGGAATAGAATACCGGTGGATGTCACCAAGATTCCTCGTGGTCAAGCCGAATCACTGGCCCTCCTCCAGGCCTCAGGCCTACCGGTACCTCCATCTGGCCCAGATGGACAGCAGTACAATCATCTCAGGGATCCATCTCGCATTGTCCCCTTTTCCCCTGCTAACAGGATGACCCCAACATTTGGGACTTGAACTTGCTACGGAACACGGGACCTAAATGCAGTTTTAGTTTTTATGTTTATTTAGCCATTTTGGTTTATGTCTGTGTTCACTATCACGCTCTTTATGTTATTAGCTACCTATAATAGCCGTAACCTCGTAAAAGGTCTCATAACACCTAGCTCCCTACCCTATGAAGCAATGATGATTAGGGCCTAGCCCCTCTTAGTGGGCGTTTAGCTCCACACCTTCCCTCCCCTCCCCGGTAATCCCCCTTGGTTAGGGGCACATTAGCAGACCTGATCCCCCGCCCAAGAAAATGTCATTCTTGATGCTTGATATGCACCTTTCCCAACTCACTATACTCCATTTTACCTCTCAGGCTGCTCTTCATGTACAGTTGAACCCTCTTGCTTTAAAAAATATTAATGATTGGCTTCCATTCTCGGAAACACTTAACTTTGCCAAATGTGACCTGTAATATGTATTAATATGTCTGTTTCATGATCACTTCTTAAACAAGCATTGATATGAAAAATGAAAAAAAGAATAATAATAAAAAAAAAAAAAAGGATCACCTGTTAATGGTTTCTCTTCAAATATAACAAACATTGTCCCTTTTTTACTCTTAGGGTTTTCGGGCAATTGTGTTGGATGCGGAGAAAAAGGTTTCCGGTATTTCACAGAATTTTCCAATCATATTAATCTCAAGCTGACCACTCAGCCCAAAAAACAGAAACACCTGAAGTATTATCTTGTCAGGAATGCTCAAGGGAACTTGACCAAAGGAGCCCCAATTTCCTGGAAAGTCACAGGTGAGATTATGGTTATTTACTGGGTAATATAAAGCATTTGTCTTGCCGATGATCTTTGCAGGTGGCACACCTTATATTGTGGTGTCAAGGAAAGACTATCTGCTTGTATTGTCTGTGTTTACTTGGGTTGGGGACATGGTAAATCCACAATTTTGCCAATCAGCACTGATTTAGCATCAACTCTTCTCAGTAGACATTAAGTAAGAAACACAATAGGGCAGTTTGAGAAAACTCGCTGCACTCCATGTGACATCTTGAAAGGTAGGTTTGTTGATGCACACTTGTTTGAAGTGATGAGGGAACATCCAAAAATGAACTCTATGAAAATCCATTTTCTCTATGCAAATTATTTTTAAAAATGACTTGCGTCTTATTGGCGAATAACACTCAGTGTTTCCTCATAGAGGTGAGGAGCCGCCATTCATCTTCCAGCTTGTGCTCTAGTACTGGAGTCACCATTCAAGATGGTTCTGGAACCGGAATAAACAAAGTAGTTGATCCTGCTACTGCAAACAGTCTACATGTAAATGGTGGAAATCCCTTGACAGGTAATGGAACACATCATCCCGTCAAATCAATATATGGAATAATACCATTACCCATTATTATTAATAATATTTGGTTATTTATAAATTGGTGAAGTAACATTCTACAGTGTTACAGAAGGAACAGTCTAAGAATAAACACAGCCTAAGAAAACTATAAGGACTAGAAAAAGGAAACGTTCTTATTTGCTGCAGTAAATTGTAGCTTTCACTACAATATAACAATTCAAGCACAAATAAACAGCTGTTTTAGGGCCCGTTATATAGAACTGTCACTTCTCTATAATTTGTACCAGGGAAGGTAAAGTCAAGTCTCAATGTCAACGTCAAATCATTTTATTAATATTTGTTTACGCTTTTTTCAGCAGAGGGATTTTCACCGGCTCTGACATCTCAGCCCAATATGACTGGAACGCTCTGCTCACAGCAATCTGCAAAGGCCAACCCGTCTCTACCAGTCAGATCTTCTGTTTTAGGTAGGATTTGATATACTGACAAAAGAGCCCCAGCTGGTTCTACCTCTCTGACATGTCGGAAGGTCATTCTGAAGCTCAGGGATAGAAATGCTAAATTCCTTGATAATACACAAATGAAGTGCGGAGCATATTCTCGTAACTTTCCCAGTGGTGAACATCTCACTGGAAGAAAAAACGGCAAAGCATAGAGCAGTGTTTTACAAACTTTTTTGAGTATAAGTTCCAACTTTTAACTAACTTGAAAACATTTTACAGACTTACAGTCTGCTGTTCTCTTACCTTCTCTAGACCAAGACTTTTAATCTGAGTCCCCTGGTATCTTAGTGTGAGCCTATTTCCAAGATGTGGTACACTAATTTCAAGGTCATCTGGTCTCTTACCTCCAACCTATTTTCCCTTAACCTCACTATCAACCCTAAGGTCTCTCCCAGTACTCTAAGTTCCAAGCCTTCTCACTGTACAAGACATAGGTCTTGTAACCTCACTCCCCTGTTCCTTCAACGTAAGTCACTCACCCTCAGTTTCATCGGTTTAGCGTGCCAGGTTGAGGTTGGATCAGCAGCTTCCATGACTTCCATGACTTTTTGCATGGTTATAATAGACACATCATATTCATCACTAATTTGCCCAGTATAAATGATATTCTACAGGGGCACACTAGTAGGAGTCTAATGAAAATAATTTTTGTAAATTTTATTTTTGCACTGTTTTAAGATGCACTTATTAAGCGTGTCTTCTGCCACCTACTGGCAATTCTAGTAATCACAATGTTTGCATTTGTGCAGTGCTCACTATATTTTATTAATGCCAGATGAAAGTGTGTATAAAACTCTCTAGTATAAAATACACTTTAATGTCAGCATTTTTATTGATGGTTAGGGCCAAGCGGCCGCAGATAGATATACTTTAACACAGTAAATTGTCCTGACCAAAGTGTCAGATATAGTAATTGATGTACGCTGGGCACGCTGAAATCAATATACTAATTGTCGTATTGAGTCAGTAACTGCTTTATGTTCCTAGATCAGTCACAAAATAATATTTTTTAGTGTTGAGGAATGTCCTTCGGTTGTAACTTGACACTTTTAGCTCAGTGGGGTAATGCATCATCAGTAGTATCTGTTCAACACTTTGTGGTCGCTGGTTCCAATCCCGGCAGGGTTGACTCAGCCCTTCATCCTTCGGAGGTAGATAAAAAGAGAACCAGGACCCAGGATGTACTTGGAAACCAGAGTAATCCATTTGAATGTACCTTTCCGTGTTAAATACTCTGTTATTATTATTAGGATATTTTTGGCGTACGTGCTGCGGTAGCGCTACACTGAAACGAAACATTGCGGAAACAATCATTTATGACCACAGGCCCCTTCCTCTAATAAAAAAAAATAAAGCCTGGTGGTTACAAGGGAGCTGATTAATTTAAATAAAGATGTTTTACTGGATTCTAAGGGTAACCAGAAGGGGCATAATAATATTTTGAGGGGTTGAGGGTAGGATATTGGGGTTAACGAGGTTGAAAAATAAGCTTGTACGTTGTGCTTGGCAGCACCTCTAATCTTATTTCTAAAAAAAAAACTGCCCCTCTCGTAGAGGAATTTTTGAGAGGTATTGTGGCATGTATGGAAATACTGTACATGTGTGAACATTACTTATTGTACAAGGTGAGCCATACTTATTGTAAAGTAACATTTTCCATGCTTGTAAAAATTATTCAGCCAACAGACCATTTAATGTTTTATTTTATTTCTAAATTTGAATTGTATTATTGTTTTTGTTTGTTTTTGTTTTTTTACTACAGGTAACTTAACAAATTCTGGCCCTCCGAAAAAACGTCACAAAGGCTGGTCTCCTGAGTCCCCCACTTCAACAGACAACAGCTATCCCCAAAATAGCTATTTGAACTCAAACACTGGTGAGAAAGCCTGTAAGTAAAAATGTGAAGAAATGGCCAATGCTCTTCTAATAATAAGTAGCCATATAGTATAATGGATGTTCCATGCTCTGTATTGGTACTTAAGATTGATTAATTTTAATAATTACCTTTAATTTTTTTTTAATGGTTTTCATGGTTTTAAAGTAATGATGTACTAAGTAACGACTATGAGTTTCCTTAAGTGGACCTGTCATGGCAGGTTCGATTTATGTTTTTAATATGAACCGTGAACCTTGATAATCACATAAAACATGTGTTAACCTTTTTCACGTGATGCTTTTTTTTCTTTGAAATTTAAATAAAGATTTAGTAAAGTGCATCACGATTCAGTTCAGTTCTGGCATAGCCAGGGCACATTTTGCAAATGAGGAAAAGAAACATACACATTATCTCATATCCTTTCCATGACATTAACATTCAGGTATAATATACAGTATATCGATGTGAAAAAAAGGAACACCCGTCATCTGTCATTCCATTCAAGTGCCAGATACTATTGCCAGAGGAATATATATATATACATACACATAAAAAACTACTACACATGCACTGTAGCTGCTGTGATGGATGGCAGGAGAACCACCTATAGAAGGATTCTTCCACTCTCTCCTGTCACTCACTTATTGGTATAGAGAGCTATACCTTTCTGAAAATGTATGACCTTTGTAGACATCACTGCAGTAGGAGTAAATCCTAAATTGTTAAGTGCATTTTTTGTATGTTTTTATGCATTAAAAAATGGTGATCAGCTACAGCTCAGAGTGTCCTCAGATGATCTAATCACCTTGCCGTGAATCTGGACAGATGCAAATCTTGCAATATTTTCCATATAAACAGTTGCACTCCCTATCATTCCTTACCCTTACATCAACATATTGATCCAAAAATGTGTAATATTGGTCACAAATATAGCTATTTATATATGCCATTGATATACAATATCGAAAATTGAAAGTTTTAATGGTATCAAATTTTTTTTTTCCATACAGATAATTTAACTCAGCTGTGTGCACCCCAGTCCATGCCTGTCACAGGTGTTTTGCCATCTGCTGTGGTTGCCACTGGAGAACCGGTTTCTGTACCAGGCAACTTGCTTAAAACATGCATGATGAAACTGGTCATTTTTAAAGGTAAAATACCACTGACTATGTTATTATAATTCTTATTATTGGCATATATAAAATTCCGTATCGCTTTACAATATTATAAGAGGAGGAGATTGAACAATAATTGAGACAATTACAAGAAAACTTACAGGAACAATAGGTTAAAGAGGACCCTGCTCAAACAAGTTTACAGTCTATAGGAGGTGCGGTGTAAAACACAATAGGACAGAAGATAGCAATCAAATAAGGTGGGAGTGAAGCAGAGCTGGAGGAGAGAGTAAATTGCTGCCTTTTAGGAGAGAGCAAGGGACAGGTATGTGAGGTAGAGGTTACTCTGGGAGGCTGTTAGCTTTCCTAAAGAGAGGTTTTAATGCACTTCTCAAATGATTGAAGACTAAGGGAGAGTCTGATGGTGGTAGGCAGGCTATCGTTCAATGCTTTATAGGTATGGGTTAGCACTTTGAATTGACTCCTATAAGATACAGGAAGCCAATGTAAGGACTGACAGAGGGGTGAGGTGTGAGAGGACTGACTAGGGAGGAAAATCAGTCTGGCGGCAGCACTCATTACAGACTGTAGCAGGGCAATACGACTTTTGGGAAGACCAATTAGGAGAGAGTTACAATAATCCATGCGATTACTAGAGAAGATTACTTCTTGTGTAAGAAAGGGGTGGATGCGGACAATGTTTTTCAAGCTGGAATCAACAGGATTTGGTAATAGGCTGGACGTGAGGCTCAAAGGTGAGACCAGAGTCAAGTATAGTGCAGAGACAGCGCATTTGCAAGGACTGCTGTGGATACCACTAACTTGAAGGGAGAGCGAAAGAGGGGGATCAGTATTAGGAGGAGGAAAGACAAGGAGCTCAGTTTAGAGAGATTGAGTTTCAGAAAGCAGGAGGACATCCAATCAGAGATGGAAGAAAGGCAGGCGGTGACACGTTGCAGGACGGCAGGGGAGAGGTCCAGAGAGGAGAGATATATCTGGGTGTCATTGGCAGTGGTAGTGGAATCCAAATGAGGTAATACGTTTGCCAAGAGAGGCAGTATAAAGAGAAAATAGAAGGGGACCAAGGATTGAGTCTTGAGGGACTCCAACCGAGAAAGGATATAGGGAGGAGGTATCACTAGATTTGACTACTATTTCAGTAATCATGTGGATACACTGCAATACCCACTCTGCATAAACGTTTCAAGATGGTAAAGGGGCTTGTGTGTAATCTTTATAGTCACTGGTTGAGTTCTGAAGGCATGATATAGCCTTCCTGTAGATGTGACAGAAACAAATCCACCAAGCAAGGCCATCTAGCAAGTACCTTCTTGTAAGTGAGCGTTGCAGTTTTCAGTGTTCCGATGCTTTGGGACAGAGGTGAACAAAATCAAACACAGAATTTAACCAGCAATTTACCCAATCTCAACAAAATTTGTATTTTTTGACCTTCACAAAAGATGGAATTTGTAGGAATTTTTATGGAATTTGATGGAACATCTTGATGGAACATCTTATCCATTGGATCCAATTGAGCAGACACTTGACATATTGCAAGGTACACAAGTCTTGGGACTTTGAGCAATGAAAAAAAGTAATTATTTTCTGATGAGCTGTCTTTCACCACGTTTTACACACCAAAGGACATCTTCACTTTGCAATATCCTTTATCAATATCTATTTAATCCTAATGTTTTTAAGATTGTTTAACAAAGAATGAGGTCACCAGGTTGACAAGGATCATATTTACCCTCTTGTGCAAATAAACAGTTCTGGTCCTCCCATATTTCAGAATGATAATGCCCCAATAAACACTGTTCTCGAGGGAATTCACAAACTCCATAATAATGTCAGATGCCTTCCATGGCTTTCATAAAGACCAATTCTAAAGATCATTGAAGAATATTTTCACCTCTTTAACCCCTTAAGGACCAAACTTCTGGAATAAAAGGGAATCATGACATGTCACACATGTCATGTGTCCTTAGGGGTTAAACTGTCAAGCAACTAAAGACCTTTTCCATGTCCAGCATTTCAAGAAAGAAGAGGTATCATCCTAAAAATGTTTGTACAGCTCACAGATAATCTAAAAACAAATAGATTCTCACGAGTGAACCCAGTTTGTCACCAGGCTATGTGTGGATCTTCTTTGTATAGGTATTTATATCAGTTTCGTATTGATTGAGAATGTCAACATATTTTAGATTAGATATTATTGTTGACATGTTTGGGACTGTCAAATGTTTGATCAATTACACGTCAGATATTTATATATATCAAATATATCGAATTTATTGTCTTCTGCCAGGTCATGGAAACTTCCCTTACCTCTGCGGAAATGTCAGTGATGTCATCGTGAGCCCTCTCCTGTACAACCTCTACAAAAACTCTCAGGCTATCCCTAAAGCATATGAACAGTATGGGCCGAGTACTTTACAGCCAATCTCGGAAGAAATGCAAGTTCTGCTAACTGTGTACTACCTTGTTCAGCTCGGTAGGTCACAGCAATGATTTACTGACAACTATTAATTAAGTCTGCTTAGTTTGTTTAGAAACTGTCAACATGTTCTGTATTTTTTTCTGTATCCAAACATGTATTCCTGACCCTACAGTCATCTGCATATTTGCTTATTTTGGATAAATTGTGAAGTGAGTTGTGTTCTTTTAGCTCCAGATCAGGTGCCTCTGATTGAAGATATGGAACAGATATTCATGCGTTCATGGAGAGAGACTCACCTCGCTGAAATTCGTCAGTATCAGCACAATATGTCACAGGCTATCCCTCACTTCCCCAATCCTGTAATGCCCGTCACTGCAGCCCAACTCCCCTGGTTGGCAGGCCTCGCAGCCAGTTCTTGCAGCGAAAGCGTCAAGATCATCGAATGCAGCTATTCATTAGCAGAGGGCCTGTCCGAAATGTTTAAACTGCTGACGGAAGGGAAGTTATCACAGACAAACTATGTGGTGATAATCTGTACATCTAGACACAGTGGCATCGATTCCTGCGTTGTAGTAACAGGTAAACTGCTGGCATAGTTTGCATAAATACACGTTTTTCTTCTCAGCTGTAAAACGACTTCAGGTAATGATATAAAAATATGAGCATTGTTCATGTCTTGCTGCACATCCTCATCTGATTGCTTGGGCTACTTTTTTGAGTTTATGTAATCCAAGTGTAGAATCTCATATAACACATTTGAGTCGGTGAGAATCAGTGTTCATATCAGATTTCAATGCTTAGCTTAAAAAAATTCAAATAAATACCTTGATTTAATATTTTTAGATAAACTTTTTAAATTTATTTTTTTTCAAAATTTGAAACTATCAAATGATATTTCAGATTATAACATTGAATATAAAACATATATATCAATATATAAACCAATAATGAAAATATTAACCTTTCTTTTTTAAATATTCAATTATTTTAAAAGTATGTAAAAAAAAAAAAAAAAAAAATATTCATAATCTTATCGAAATATATAAAATTGTGGCATTAATAAGAACATGAAGGTATTACCCACCGCCAGGAGCTGTGAGCATCTGTGCTCACTTTTGGACAAAAAAAAACCCAAAAATATTTTTGGCACTCTGTGAACAAAAAGTCAAATATAGTGACTCCACAGTTATTAGGGGTGACCCGCTTGTGTAAAAAAATGGCAACACAACATGTAAATGCAAATTTAGTTAAAGTACCAAAGCATCAACCCCTTTTTCGCTGCCCAAATCTAGCAATGGCTGAATCACAAGTTAAACCAAAATTTCTATTGAAATGTGCTCTTCTAGATTTTACTGAAGGTATTTTTGATACAAAATATTTTTGGGCGATATTTTAGATCCAGCTGTTGTCACGTTTTGCCGAGGCATGGTCGCCGCTTTAGTATATCTTTCCCACTGACTTTTGAAGCTGTTCTACATTGCTTTTGGAATTGGCAGAATTTGTAAATGATAATGTAGTACTAGAGATACTGAGGTTCTACTCAAACCTACAGTTTCCTTCAACAATGTACCGTAACCGTACATTTGATTTACAATCGTCAAAAAAAACCCAAAAAACACTGGTGCCTTTGGAACTTATCTACAGGGATCCTCCTTAGTATCTAATGTAATATTTGCCTCCTTGTTTTTAAAAAAAATATTGTGACATTAAAGATTTTTATACAGTAGTTTTCAAACTGAAAGACGTCTAAATACTCAAACACGTACCTTGTTAATTACTTTATGCAAAATCTAGTGCATGTCAAATTTCACAAATTCTGACCTGATTGTGAAAGAATAGGTGATTAACTCTAGAATAACATTTATTTTTAACTGGTTCTATTTGTGCATGTTGTTGTATACAAGGATTACACACTGATTATAATATTGTCATATGTCTTATATATATTGTTCTTGTTCCTTAGGAAAATTTCAGGCACGGATTTTGGTTGAAAACATGTACTCCCCAGCAGAATGCCTAAAAGAAGTTAACTATGAGTTAGTCAGTGGGAAAGTGGAGTCGCTGGGATCATTTTTTAGTGAGTTGTGTCCAGGTATTTACTTAGAACTAGTTTTCATTTTTATACATCTTGTTTCACCCATGTTTAAAATGATCTAGATACAACTCTTTCAAGATTCCATGAATTTTATGCCAAATTAGCAGAATTTCCATTTTTTCAGTTTGACCATATTGCCCTAGGATTTGAAATACACGTTTACGCTGAAGATGAACTGCATTAAATGCCCAGACTGTACCTTTTTCAGAAGACAGTATTTAAGTCGGACAGAAATGCTATTCAGTTATTTTATTATAGACGAAAACATATACAAAATTATTAATTAAGTCATGTAATAGCAAATGTTGTTAGAACAAATATATTGCAAAGGTTGCATAGATCACACATACTAGTATTGGTATTTGGAAAAATCTACATCATGCAAGATTACTTTTTCCTCTGAATCATAGTTTATTTTTATACCCACATGCCTTTCAGTTTTCATTGTTCATGTACTGAAATAGGGAAATCAATTAATTAAAGGGACTATTAGTCATAGAAATACTATCTTCATTCTTATATACAGGTATAAAACACAAAAAGTATATAACCACCACTTATACACAGTATATAACACCCACTCAAAACAATGTATCCTCTATACACCAACAAAAGCAATAAATAACCAAAATATAAGTGGAGTGTATATGAGAGGTGAATATCCCCTAAAAATAGGAAAACAGATACCACCTTAATAATGGTCCAGATATCTATGAATGGAATAAACTTGGCATAGGGTAATATTGTAAGATATAGCTTCACCCTCTAGATATAAATTGCACTCGCAATCATTAGGATGATTTCAAGCTCATCAGAGTGTTAGGATGATCTCAAGCCCATCAGAGTATATGGAGGTGAATCCCACATCTGGCGGAGTATGTTCAAGCTTGTGGCAACAAATAGTGCAGATAGTAGATATAAAAAATATAATTTATTAGATTGCATTTACAAAATAGTGGTAAAAGCCAACATGTCTCGGCAAGCAGCGGATATAGATGGTATAGATGAGACCAGGATCAATGTAGTATAGCAGGTAGAGTCCCAAGACAAAACCCAAGTCTCTATGGTGTGAATCCGTTGCGTTTAGTCTAAGTAGACTTCTTTAGGGATGTATAGTCTTGCTGGATAACACCCCCAGCCCCTCACTGCAGGTACAAACATAGTTCCCTCCTAGATCATTAACAATGTGGGCTGTCAATGATCTAGGAAGGAGCTCTGTTATTTATTTGCTTATATACAGGTATATGAAATATTTTATGTAGTATTTGTTTGTTTTGATTTCTTTATTCCTGAGGTAAAAACATGGTACTGTAAAAGACATATTTTCATTCCCATGCTCTCCTCTCAGACAGCTGATGGCAAACTGTAGATGTTTAAAAAAAAAAAAAAAACTCCATGTGTTTAATTCGGGTCAAGGAAATAGTGCTGTACCCTCTGACCTCGGGAGATAGCGCTTTACCGTCTGAACGTGGGAGATGCCACCCTGACCTGGGGAGATACCATTCTACCTTCTAACTATGGTAGTTCCCATTCTACCCTCTAACCCTGGGAGATATCTCTCTACTCTCTGACCTGGGGAGATATTACTCTGACCTTGAGAGATAGCGCTCTACCCTCTGACCCTGGGAGATACCACTCTACCCTCTGATCCTGGGAGAAGCCACTCTACTGTCTGACCCTGGGAGACAGCACTCTACCCCCAGATCTGATAGTTCTCTAGACTCTAACCCAGAGAGGCAACACTCTGCCCTCTGACCCTGGGAGATACCACTCTGCAGTCTAACCCTGGGAGATAGTGCTGTACACTCTGACCCTGGGAGATAGTGCTGTACATGCTGACCCTAGAAGATAGTGCCGTACACGTTGACCCTGGGAGATACCACTCTACTCTCTGAGCCTGGGAGATAGTGCTGTACACGCTGACCCTGGGAGATAGTGCTATGTACTCTGACCCTGGGTATTACCACTCTACCCTCTGACCCTGGGAGATAGTGGTCTACCCTCTGACCCTTGAAGATACCAATCTACTCTCTGACCCTGGGAGATAGTGCTATACACTCTGAGCCTGGGAGATAGTGCTGTACAATCTGAGCCTGGGAGATGGTGCTATGTACTCTGACCTTGGGAGATACAATTTTACCCTCTGACCCTGGGAGATACCACTCTACCCTCTGACCATGGGAGATCTAACCACTGACCCTGGGAGATACGACTCTACCCTCTGACTCTGGAAGGTAGCATTCTACCCACTGACCCTTGACGATACCATTCTACTTTCTGACCCTGGGAGATACCATCTATCCTCTGAATATAGGAGTTAATGTTCTACCCTCTAATCCTGGGAAATGGCTCTCTACTTTCTGACTCTGGGAGATACAACTCTATCCTCTGACCCTGGGAGATAGCGGTCTACCCTCTGACCCTGGGAGATACGACTCTACACTCTGAACCTGGGAGATAGCGGTCTACCCTCTGATCCTGGGAGATACGACTCTACCCTCTGACCCTGGTAGACAGCGGTCTACCCTCTGACCCTCTGTCTGGCAGATCAGTGTGCAGTGTATACTGTGCACTAATACTGATCTAAACTGAACTGCCTGAAAGATTGCAGAATACTAGACAGGGTGTAATATTTTAAACAATATATTTGTCAAACAAGTTAAAAATACAGACTACTCCCCTTATGAGAGGTCGGTCTGGGAGAATAAAGGATAATCACCAGGATTGAGAGCAATGTTTAGGTGATAATCCGGTTAGTTTGAATATTATAGGGAAAATCCAGAAGGTTTGTTAAAGTTCAATCCGGTTTAGCAACAGTAAATCAGTCCACAGGAATATCCAAGAGAAGGGTCAAATTCAGTCCGGTTCGGCAACAGTAAATCAGTTCATAGGAATATCCAGGAGAAGGGTCAAATCGAATCTGGTTCGGCAACAATTAAAGGACCACTCTAGGCACCCAGACCACTTCAGCTTAATGAAGTGGTCTGGGTGCCAGGTCCAGCTAGGGTTAACTAATTGTTTTATAAACATAGCAGTTTCAGAGAAATATCAGATTATAACATTGAATATAAAACATATATATCAATATATAAACCAATAATGAAAATATTAACCTTTTTTTTTTAAATATTCAATTATTTTAAAAGTATGTAAAAAAAAAAAAAAATTATTCATAATCTTATCGAAATATATAAAATTGTGGCATTAATAAGAACATGAGGGTATTACCCACCGCCAGGAGCGTAACATATTCATGTTTATCAATTAGTTAAGCCTTCCCCTATTTCCTCTAGTGGCTGTCTCACTGACAGCCGCTAGAGGCGCTTGTGTGATTCTCACTGTGAAAATCACAGTGAGAGCACGCAAGCGTCCATAGGAAAGCATTATGAATGCTTTCCTATGTGACCGGCTGAATGCGCGCGCAGCTCTTGCCGCGCGTGCGCATTCAGCCGACGGGGAGGAACGGAGGCGGAGAGGAGGAGGAGAGCTCCCCGCCCAGCGCTGGAAAAAGGTAAGTTTTACCCCTTTTCTCCTTTCCAGAGCCGGGCGGGAGGGGGTCCCTGAGGGTGGGGGCATCCTCAGGGCACTCTAGTGCCAGGAAAACGAGTATGCTTTCCTGGCACTAGAGTGGTCCTTTAATAAGCAAAGTAAGGAGAGTCCGAGAGAAGTGTCAAAGTCCAATCTGGGTCGGTAATACGCAATAAGCAAATAATTTTAACTGGGAATTAACATAAGGTGAATTGGAAGTCACTTGGACTTGGTAGAAATGTACCTGTATCAGAGTAAATAGGTGTCAACTGCACACAGGTACATTAATTGTGCACTGAGACATTGATTTGAAGGTTTAAATAGGTGAACCATCCATGAACTTCAATTAGATTCTTAAAGTGATAGATTGGAAAGTGAAGTGAACCATTTAAAGGAACCGTTACACATGATCCTAGAATAGGAGTCAAAAAGGACTGTCCCTGCAAAAATGTGACAGTTAATACCACACCAGGGGATGACTGATGGTGATGGTGGGCTATTCATCCCCCAAGCCACTAGTATACAGGAGATTGTGGTCTGTGGGTTCACATCGCAATATTCCTGCTGCTGACTAAGTGCAGAGGGCTGGCATTCAGAAAACCAGCAACATTTTTGTTCTTGGACTGTCGGCCTGTGGTATAAATATTACTGAATACGTACAAAGCCCCTTCAGTGGAGGTGTTTGCCCCTGGGCTATTTGTTTGTCAACACACACACCGCAGTGAGACATGACTGCATACATGCACTGCACATTTTACTAAAGAGAACAAAGGCAGCCTTCACCAGGCTGGGGCCACAAAGCTATTAAACAAACTTCACCGAGTAAAACCACACATGATACATAATAACCATCTGTTCTAATTTACTATTGTTTTTTTTGTAGATGGAGATATAGATTTTCTTCTGGATAATTTTCACCAAGAACACCAAGGGATTACCTCTTTATCACCAAAAGCCACCAATGTAGATGCCCGGTCACCAACATGTTTGAGTAAGTGGAAGGATGGGTGGATTATGCATTTAGTGGAGGGTTATGTGTATATCTTCTCCATCCCTCAACTTTATCCTTTTTTTAACCTCCTGCTATACCTCTTTTATTTTTTTCATTTGCTCTAGGGTTCATTCTATATTGAGGTGCAACTTTGTGGCTCCTGCACCTATTCAGTCTTTTGACACTTAATGATCTTCTATCGTGGGACACTGTTGCCAATGTTCCCCTGAGCATTATTTAGTCTCTCCCCATCATGGCTGTATTATTTTGTTTGTCCTTTTTAATATTTTAATTACTCCCTAGAATTATTAAAGTTTGGCTTCCCTTCCCTGTTACTCTAGTCGTCCTATTTAGGACCCCCTCCTATTGAGGGTCCTTAACCCCCTATATGTGTTTATAATGGCATTGTTTCTTGTTTCACATGCCAAACAATCTATTATTAAATTTGGTATTGATAATAAATTGGGTCTCCTTGAATAGCACCATCTTTAATTGTTAAAAAGAAACAAACCACAAAACATCACATCGTGCAGAACACTACAGAAAGGGTATTATTCTATGCTAAAAAGGAGAGAACTAGCATCTCTTTTATTAATCTTTCTCTAATATTGAAAGTCTCTCTCTCTCCCTCTATATATATATATATATATATATATATTATTTTTTTTTGTTTATTTTTTTAAACAAATTCAAAATACACTAAAAGTTCCATAACAACCCATTTTGCATGTGTTATGGTGTACACCCTATGTCAGGATCTGCAGTGTGTAGAGTCTTAATTCTTTAAAGATTTGATTGTTAGAACATCATCACTGCTCCTTAGAGGATAACTCGCACCTCAAAACTATTTTTTATTTAGTCTCTCTGATCTTCCCTGTTCTGTGCAGAAAGTGAAGCAAGGAAGATCATAGAAACTAACTGAGGTTTTCAAACCCTATCTGACCCAAGGTGACTGTATATGGCATACGAATCCTGCCAAATACTGAAAGTAGGGATTACCTTTTCTCGTTTTTTTACATATTTTTTCACGTCTCACTTTTTGGATTAGATCCTTTAGCTCCATGAACCTCACTTTTTCTCATTACAATCCTGCCATTTGGGCTAAAATGGGTATAGAGTTTTAAACACATTATTAGATAAAAGTAGGATTCACCTCCCTTGAAGTAGGACTCCGAGCTATATCCTGTGAACAAGCAATGGAACTAAACCCTCATTATATTTGTTCAGATAACTCTTAGTTCTGTTTGTTCGATGTGGATAAATAATGTAACCAGTACAGCCACACATATGGTTATGGGGTCTTATTGCAGGTCTTTTATGTTTTTCCACCCGCTCTACGTCCCATTAAACTATGTTATATCATTAGCAAAAGAAAACTTGGCAAAAATTATTTAAATGGTGAATTATTTGCAGTGTGCACAATTTAGAAATGTGGACAAGAACAATTGATTTTTATATATTCTTAGACTCGGCTTTTGTATAATAAATTGTGTAGCTCGGTTTTTAATTCACTCTAAATACGTGCTTACAGAATAATATGATTATATGCTTGTTACACCACTAGGTGGCATCAACACACAAGCAAAGGGATGAAATGTTTTTTAATGCGTGAGGGTTTAATGCAGGATGCATAAAAGAAAATCTATCTCCCCCCACCCCGAAAAAAAAGATTTTCAATGTCTCGTTCTAATCTTGATGAGCATTGGTTAAAAGGAAATTAACAGATGGTTGTGATAATGCTTTTGAGTGGATAGTGACAAGCATGGTTGCTGGATTGCTTTGCAGGTGTCAAATATTAATCAAGGGATATCACCCATTAGACTTCAGTGACTTTATGCAATGGGGAATCAAGATGCATCTTTAGAATTAATTCAACATTAATGTAAATGTGCTTCTGTCCTAACTAAGCATACCGGTTTGACATATTTATTTTTTCATTTTCTCATGTAAATTACATTGTCCAAATAAATAATTGACATCGTTTTCCGAACAGATATTATTTCATTATATTATCCTTCACTGACAAATCAGTACTAATCAGTGATATCCAATGAACTACTATACCGATCTGACTCCTAGCAGTATTATTGGTTGACTTTTCTGTCAATCATTACCTCCTCTGCTGTGATTGGATAACCATTCTCCAATCACATCTGGCAGCCAGCTATTTAAAACCTCTGTTTTCAGAGGCTCCTTTCCCCCTGAAGAGCCGCCTTACTGGCGAAACGTGCGTCTAGCATTCTCTGTATACAGTTGTAATATACCTTTTCTTTTCCTTTATATACATTTGTGTACAACTTATATATATTTTTTTGTTTTGTGTTGTCAGACTCAACATTTGGTTGATCACCTATTTTGTTTTCCACTATCTATGGATGCTATATTAGCAACTAGCATCCGTATACAATGATTATTCAACTCTCAGTTGATTTATGATTCCTCCAGGGGACATCTCTACATATCCTTTTTTATTATTTTCTATCAAATGGTTTTATACCAATTTTCTTACCATACCTGGACAATAAACCATTCTCTCCTCTCTTCTATATAAGTATATAGATATATTTTTTCACATCTTTTTCTTTCCAGGTTATAACGTTGAATGGCACCAAATCCGTCCCACCCAACTTGCTGTGGCTCAAAAACTCCTGTCCCATGTCTGTTCTATCGCTGACTCCAGCACCCACAACCTTGATTTGGGCTCTTTTGAGAAAGTGGATTTCCTTATCTGTGTTCCTCCGTCTGAGGTTACGTACCAGCAAACCCTGTCTTATCTCTGGAGCTCAGGTATGGCATTCCATGACGGATTTCTAAAAATAAAATGTACTAAACAAAACTAATGCTTGCAGAACTGTAAGTGTGTTTTGCATTCCTCATCAGTAAAGGTTCAAATGGCCTAAATCTTACTGAAAGAAAATACTTTTTTTTACTATTGCTGTTGCGTTTTAGAGAATAATGGTTCTAGAATGCTAGAATTGAATGAATTAACAGTATTCCATTGCTTAAAATCCCTAAAAAATCATAATTTACTTTACCTGCCAAATCACAAGCAAATGTTTATATTAAAGAGTGCTTACATCCACATTGTGATCCCATGATACATTGCTGAAAATCACCCAATGCATCGTGGGTAGGTGTGCAGTAAACCCACTCGCCATATAAAAGTAAGGATGAAATTTGATCCATATATCCAGTTTGTAAATTGACTGGCACTGTGTATTGGGACTTTTCCTAGTAAATTTTGCCATCTGTAGCCGCTTGTTTATTTAAAGATGAGTTTATCACTTTAATCTCACAACTTTGTCATTGGGGATATGATCTGAAGACTGTGATGAAGCCACATTGTTCACATCAGGGATGCCGCCTGTTCAAGCAATGCAGTGCTTTTAGTGTCATTCTAAAATAGAATGAATTAAAAAAGGTGATGTCTTCATAAAACAGCATCATTAAAAAGCCATTAATTTCAAATTCTTCTCATTGCGTAGTACACAGGCTCATTGGATATGTTTATGCTATATAACTAACAATCATGATAAAAGTACCAATATTTATAATTTAAACACAAACTCGATGATCTGAATATTCATTATATCTGCTTGACGTAAACCACTCTCCCTGCCAGAGGGGCCCTTTTTTATTTAATACAGGAAACACTCTAAACACATTTATATTATTTCAGTAATTATCTTAACATGGTGGGATGCACTTTTTACACTCTCCCAAGCCATGGAATGCTAAGGGACAGGGTAGAGGAGTAGGGTTTCTACGCTCCACTAATTGTTCATTTAAACCTTTGCCCCCTTGTCCTTTCTCATTTTCCTCATTTGAAGTCCACTCCATCCGTTTTTAATCCTCTCTGAGCTCACATTGCCAATATCTACCACCCCCTGGATCTCCTCTACTCTTCCTTCATCATTTGGCTGCTTGGATTCCTTACTCTCTCCTCTGACAGTCCTGCCCTCATTTTTGGTGACTTCAGCATGTTTATTAACCAACTCAATAGCATCTAGATTTGTATTTATCACCTCCACCTTTGGCAGGGCGGATTAACATAGGGGCTGATGGAGCTGCAGCTCCAGGCCCAGGCCCAGGCCCATGGAATAGGCCCATTGATTTAAAAAAAAAAAAATAATAATCATTTTTAAAAAAAATAAAAACATTTTTACACACTACTCTTAGGGATTCCACCTGACTTTTATTGTATTGGCCAGTATTTGAGGCTGCCTGGCTGGTGCCAATATTGCAGTCAAATGCTGGTATTTTTCTCAGTATAAACAGATTACGATGCAATACCAGCACTGGCCAGTAGGGGTCGCTGTGTGTGTGTAAGTTCCAGCATATCCCTCCCTGCCTATCTCTACTCACTTATCTGTAGGGGAGCATCTACAGAGAGTCCAGACAGCAACTCCCACCCTGCAGAGACCGCCTACAGCTCAGGGAAGTGAGGGATGGGGGGAAAGGCTGCAAGGAGACATGGGGACACTGAGACACTAAGGGACATTGGGAGACATTATGACAGACACTTGGGGACACAGAGACACATGGGGACACAGTGCCCCTATATCTCCCAGTGCCCCCTAGTCTTCCAGTGCCTCACTGTCCCCATGTCTCCTAGTGTCCCCATGTCTCCAAGTGCCCCAAGTGTCTCAATGTCCCCATGTCTCCAAGCCAGTGTCACTAGTGTCTGTGGCCCTGGTGTCTCAGTGTCCCCATGTCTCCCAGTGCCCCCATGTCTTAATGTCCCTATGTCCCCAAGCGTGTCCCCTGTGTTCCCATGTCTTCAAATGTCCCCTATTTTCCCAGTGCCCCATATCTCCTAGTGTCCCTGGTGTCTCCGTGTCCCCAGGTCTCCCCGTGTTCCTAGTGTCATGGGGACCCTGGGAGACATGGGGACATAGACACATGGGGATACTGGAGGACACAGGGAGACATGGGGCATAGGGACACTGTGATACATAGGGACACTGGGAGACCTGGGGACACGACACTATAGGACACTGGGAGACTAGGGGACACTGGGAGACATGGGACACTGAGACACTGAGACATAGGAACACTGAGATCTGGAGTAATCAAACTGAGTCATGGGGACACTGAGTCATGGGGACACTGAGTCATGAGGTCACTGGGAGACATGGGGGCACTTGGAGACATGGGGACTCTGGGAGCAATCCATCTATACAGCAGAATGAAACCAAGTAGTTTTTTGGTGATTCTACAGCATTTTCTCTTATGTTACTCCTTGTGATTTACATCATGTGATGTCACCCATACATAATTAATTATGCAAATTAGTAAGACTGGTATGTTTTTCCAAGAAAGGTGGCAACCCTAACTACTTTTCACATACTCTTGCTTAAGTATGGAAACTTAAGAGGGATGTATGGGAACAAAACTTGTGTGGACTAACTGACAATGAATATAGTTAAGGTAATGCTGACTTTGCTCTCTCACACTGTGGCATGTTCCCTTTCTTCTACACTCACTACATACAGCTTTTCTCTGTCCCAGATTATATACCAGGAGCGTCTGCCTGCTAGTAAGAAGGTAAGGAGACAAGTGGACCAGCAAGTGCAAGGGGACAATCCTTAGCGAGCGTTGAGCGAGCACATCATTAGACACATTTATGCCAAGCTCAGGGTGCTGTCTGCATAGTATGCCCTTAGTTGGCCAACTGCATGATTGGCAGGCAGCCTGACATGCATTCATGCCAGGCTGGCCTTCCAATTCTTTGGGCAGACATGTCCTCTTTTTGGGCATGTTCTCCCCTTGTGGCAGGTTTCGTGATTTGTGGCACACCCTTTTACCATGCCCATTGACTTCCTGCTTGACTGGACACTGCTGTTAGGGGTTATGGATTTACTTGAAAGATGAAAACATAAATTAGAGAGAGATTAGCGTAGGGTATGTATTTTCTTATAGCTGCTGTTTTCTTTCTCTCCAGCACATCTCCATCAGATACATGACTCTTGGGAGTGTTTTAGTGTTTTTGGTCGATAAGATTCTGTAATTAGGCCCGTCATAATTGTCAGCACCAGGCCCACTGGGCTGTTAATCTGGCCCTGACTTTTGGCCTTACTCAATGGATGAACTCCCCTACACTCATAGCTTGCTATATTCTTGACCTTTCCCAGCCTCTCTAACTTCTCTAAAATACATTTCTCTCTGTCTGACCACCATCCTCTCACCTAAACTGTCAATATATCCCTTAGTTAACATTAACCCCTTAAGGACACGTGACATGTCATGATTCCCTTTTATTCCAGAAGTTTGGTCCTTAAGGGGTTAAATCTGGCTTATCTCAGGCTATCAGACATCTGAGCTCACTTGAACTACTTCACTTATCCTCCTCTCTCCAGTCTCCATTTTCTCCCCCTCTCAGCTCTCTCTGTCCTGTGTACCACTTTAGACATGACCGCACTTTTTAAAGCACACTCTAAGCGCCAGCTGCCTCTTGAGCCCTGGCTGGCACAGCGACCTTTGTCTCCCGCTGTCTCCAAAAATGTTCCCGTACTGCAGAGTGTTGTTGGAGAACCTCTCACACCACATGTGGCTTCCTATATTACAAATCCATGCTACAAGCCTTTACTTCTGGCCTCTCCATTGAAAAGGAAGAGCATTTTACCTCTCTCATCTCCACTTACTCTCATGATCCTAAATGCCTTCTTCATACATTTAACTCCCTTCTCTGCTCGACTGCAACCCCAACATTAATGAACCACATGGCTAGTGATTTTGTATGTTACTTTACTGGCAAGATTAACTTACTCCAGAATGCTTAATGAAGCAGTTTTTGTATATAGATCATACCTCTGAAGTTTCACTTCTCAATTTGACTAACATAGCTTGCATGAAAAAAAAATGGTTTAATTTTCAATTACATGTTAACTTACTTTAGAAGTTTTTACCTCTTGCTCCATAAAGTGAACTTTAATCACACACAGGAGGCTCCTTCAAGGTGTAGCAAGCTAACAACAGAGCAGGAGATGTGAAATACTAAATTAAACAGAATTTGCCTTAAAGGAAGTGTAAACATTGGATCTCACTTTACAGGAAGTGTTTAGGAAGACTGTGCAAGTCACATGTGGAGAGTTATGACTAGGGTTGCTAAACTTACTAAATGGCAGAGAATTGAGCAGTGAGACTACAGGGGCATGATCTATACACCAGAACTGCTTCATAAAGCTAAAGTTGTTTTGCTGACTATAATGTCCCAAGAAACACTATAACAGAGAACCCTGCAACCGCGGTAGTTCCGCCAGTGCACTATAGTGTCAGGATTAAAAACAGGTATTCCTGACACTATATTCCTGAAGTGGCTGTTTAGGTCCCCCAAACCCCCTCCGATTACAGTTAAAAGGTGATTTTATTCACCTTTTCTCCCATGCCACGCTGGTCACACTGCAGTGGCCCTGCCTGGCCCCTCCTCCATGGCTGAGATATTTGAATGTATGCACTCCGAACTGTGCTGCACTGTACTAGGAAGCACCTCTATTAGGCAGCAATGTAAACACTGCCAGTTTTTGGAAAAAGACTTAAGGGACATGCTATAGACACTAGAAACACTACATTAAGCTGTAGTGTACACTAAACTAAAGTGTCCGTTTAAGGGACATTTATTTTCTCTCCTAATGACAGGTTAGTTTTCTAGCATACAAAGTCTCAATTACTCCACTCCTCAATACATTATCTCTTCACTCAACAAATACACCCCTCTCATTCCCTTCACTCTGCAAGTGACCTTCACCGTCACCTGACAAATCCTGACAACTCTCACCTGCAGAATTTTTCAAGGGCTGCCCTGTTCCTTTGGCATTTGCTACCCCTTGCCACCCAACTCCACAGCCTCCAGTCCTTGTTAGGGAATCCTACCATCTTCCTGGAGGGCACACATTACAATTTCCCAACTCAGTTACCTCTCTCTCCTCCCACACGCCACTATTGCCAGCTTATTCGGACACAGGCATCTTATCCATCAGTCCTCCCTCCATCCTGACATGATGTTATTCCTCTTGTGGGTCTACACCTTTTCCTCTTAGCTTGTAAGTGTGTGTGATCAGGGTATTTTTCACCTCTTGTGTCTGTTAGATTCTGTAGGTCCTTTACTTGTTTTCAATTATCTCTATTCTATAATTGTAAAGCACATCGGTATATGTTGGCGATATATAAATAATAATAAAAATCATATAAATAGTAATCACTCAATGGGGAATTATAGTGACTTAAAAACTGAATTCTAAAATTTAATTTAGAATAGCTGATTTATAATGAATTATAGTCGCAGCTTTATTATTATTATTATTATTTTATTATTTTTTTAGCGATTAAACCCTTTAATTACTATAGGATTTGACTTTGAATGTTTGTAAACTATTTACTTACTTTGCTGAAAAGCATAGTTCATGCTGGATATTAATTGCCTTTTAATTTGCCGTATTCACAGGTGTTCTTTTAGAAGTTGGATTAGAAAAAGATCACCTTACAAAGGAATGTATGGAACAGTATATCATGAAACTAGACTCTGGAGCGCCGGGTAAATTCAAAACCTTCCTTCAAAGAGCCATACAGAACCCACACACCTTGTTTGTGCTAGTTAATGATCACGCACACTGGGATATGAGCAGGTATTTTTTTTTGTAATAAAGTACACTTCTAGAAGAAAAAAAAAGTACTTCTGTTTAAATCCACTTCCATCCACAAAGGTCACCAAGCCGGCTACATGGTTTAGTATTTGTTAGGAGGGGGAACAAATCAACATTTATGGTCAGGGGACGGCTGGCTACATGTGGCTGGGTGGCAATTAAAAACAAATTGCTCAATAATATTTAGTATTATTTAGTATTATGCTGATGCAGCAGCTCATAAACCTCTATACTAGTGTCCTGGAGGGCAAGTGCCCCTCCCTTCCTTCCCCCCTCCCGGTTGCCCTACCTTGGTTGTGGTTATATCGTTTGAAAAGTTCAACAAAAAAAGTTATTTTCTGCATTGATTAGAATAGAACAAACAGCCTCCCTCGTCTCCAACCCAAAATTAAAAGTGGGAAAGATTAATCTCTGGATCATTGATCATTTCCATTGGTGTGTCATTAAAATTCCACCTTTGCAAAATATGTCTGTCCACCACATTTAGAAGTCTTCCTTAGTACAAACAGTGGCCATTTATCGAGAGTGCATTCTAGAGCTTTACTGCCCTCACATTGGGCCCACGTGACCTTTTTATTGTATCTAGTCAATATAACCAGCATCTTGTCATTTGATCAGTCAGTTGTATAGTGTTCACTGCAAAGGGACTACAGCAACATGTTTTGTACATAATGCTGAGTATTGGTTTGGTTTCACTAACTAAATTCTCCCTGTTTAGATTGCATTGACAGCCCCTGCTACTCGCTGTTACAGCTATCTTTTAGTCTCTGACATATTTTTAGTCCAGTTATATCTCCAACAAGAATTGTCAGAATCTGACCACGTTCAATTAATATATGGGTTTTTAATTTACAATTGCCCAATCACCTGAGTTAACCTAATAAAATCACTCTCCGTTTTAAAACCTCATACAATTTGGTGTCATTGGAAGATAAACAGATTGTGTTTTGATACGTTTTTTTCACTGTGCGATTACACACCTGCTATTAACCATGACATTAGACAGCTCTCTGTTTTTTTTTTTTAAAACTAGTCTCTTAATCAGGAGTCATCATGCACGAACAGGAACACGTTAGTCAAGGATAGCGTAGTATATGGCTACAGGAACAGTGGATCATGAGAGTCGGGTCACCAGAAACACAGAATTAAGCAATGGCAGAGCCGGGAGCTAACAGATGTTGAACAATGCAGCATTAAGAAAATAGGACTGTCAACACTTACAAAAACTGCTGCATAGTAAGAGAAACACTGGTACCCGGCAGTTGGATGGGCAGGAGATAGCAGGAGCTGGTACATCATAGTTGCAGTATGAGACATTTGGATAGTCAGGAACCAGCAGAGAACACAACAGAAACCCTGGATTAGTCTATCACATTGTCTATAGATGATCGGAGTCCGTATTGTCAGGGTACCTGAGGTCTCTACCTCCGAAAGAGGTAGAGACTTAGTAGTTTATCCTTCCGGCAGGTCTGCTTCTCCCATCCCTCGCGGCTCTCCTAGTCACTCACACGCCGGCCGCGAGGGATCCGTCCCCTTTTATAACGTCACGCACAGTGCTCGACGTCATGACGTCAGTCCGGACCGACCTGTCACTCAATTGACTGGAAGCCAGTCAGGACTCGTCGGAGGCGGGTCTACTCACTGATCCAGGGTATTTAACGTTGTTTCTCCCATTCACTCATTGCCCTGTCGTGGTTCTAGTCAGCCTAGTCACACAGTGCTCTTGTATTCTCTTGTCTTTTGGTTCTGACCCGGCTTTGTTATCACTTACCTGTCTTTCTGTTATCCTTGACCCGGCTTGTCTCTCGCTTACCTGTCTTCCCGTTCCCTCGACCTCGGCTTGTCCCTGACCATTCTATACATAGTATTACGTTAAGTCCGGCCATTCTAAGGTCCGGTATACGTATCTGCTACTCTTTGTACCCTGCGTGTTGGATCCCTGACCCGATCCTGACACGTATTCAGTCAGGCTGCTAGGCAGTTCATAAAATATATCGTCATATCAAGGAATGGAAAACATGCAAATGGTATGGTAACACCTGGGCACACTTTGGAAAGACAACACTACAGTGACGGTCTTAAATTTATATAGTAATTTTTTACAGATATATAGTGTGGCCCATTCCTGGGCAAACAATATGAGGCTATCTGCCCCAATATTGGACTCCCCCAAATATTGTGAGGCAGGGGTTTGTGATGTAACACATAAACCCCTGTCTCTCAATATTTGGGGGAATCCAATATTGGGGAAGATTGCCTCATATTGTGTGCCCAGGAATCGGCCACACTATATATCTGTGGCACTGGCTCCGGTGAAAGCTGTTAATAAAGCCTGTTTGTTGAGATCTACATTATCAACAAGAAGGTTCTGGTGGTCTGCAGACACAGCCTCAGTGTCAGTGACATATGTGATAGACAACTTGTAAATAGCAAAGTTCCAAACAGTACGAACATAAGCACATTTTCTGCAAGAATATGTTATTGTGTCAAAGAAGGCAAACGTTCAGAATGATTTGATATTTCAATTATTTGTCTAATAAAATAAAACAGAAACACTGATGCACACGGCACTCTAGGAAATATATAACTTGAGAGCCGCTGCTCCTATTTTATATATTTATGCCAAGGCACACACTGACCTTCAGAGCGAGAAAGGAAGAATCAATCATGCGAGAGACACTTCACATCTGCAGCTTACATCTGACCATAGCCAGCTACCTTGAGGCAGTGACACGACTAGGATCATTCTTCGATTTCGGGGAATAACTTGTTGTGCTGTGTGTCTTTTTGTCTGCCTGATATTAAAGGCATTTATTTACTGAATACCTTCTAGACGTTTCATGAGCTGTGCTTTATTATTTGTGTGTGTGTGTGTGTTTATTAATAACTCTTTGTCTTGGTAGTTCCTTTTGCAGTCCTTATCCTCCAAACGAATCTACAATGGGTCTGGTTGATAACCTTTTGAACTGCAGGGAGGTAAAAGATGCCCCCAATATTCTATTTCTCCATGTGACCTCCTTTCCTTATGCTCTGCAAACCCAGAACACCCGCATTAGCCCATATAATGAAATCCACTGGCCATCTTCACACAGCCATGTATGTATTAAACATTCAGAGAACATTTATATTGCTGAAGTTATTACAGAGGGGGACATTTGTATTTGTTTTGTTTTTCTTGTTAATAAATGCTATTTTGTGTTTTCTACCAAGAGTGGTTTTGCTGTTACAATG
The DNA here is from genome assembly GCF_036172605.1 of Pelobates fuscus. NCBI lineage: Eukaryota > Metazoa > Chordata > Amphibia > Anura > Pelobatidae > Pelobates > Pelobates fuscus. The sequence continues at coordinate 54,081,454 of NC_086318.1, read as the reverse complement.
TATCGATTAAACCGAGGCATTTTAAGATCAAAGAGAGAGTTAGAGATTTTGCTTTACGTCTTACAGATCCTGGTAGAACACAATAGATAAAACAACAGTGATACAATGTAAGGCTAAACAAGTTAACGTATCTGTCGAGCAGCAAGTACCTATCATATAGCAAATAGCAGCATAAGACAGTGCTTGTCTGCTAGAACTGTCTAAAAAGCACGTAAAATATCATCATGGTCAATCAAGTAAAAGAAAAAGTACTCATCATCCAAAACATCCTTAATAGATTTATTGTTGGTGATGTTTTATTCATGTAATCTCTTGCTGTCTGAAAATAATCTATACTCTGAGTTACAGTATGAAAACATTTAGATAGCCCCTTAATGGGGTACTATAGTGAAGTACAGATTGAGGGGTGGTTCCCGTAGACACAATGGATCCCTAAAAATATGTATTCAATATGTGACAAATACACTTGGTACCAGAGCAGGATTAAATGTAAGGTGATTTTAGGTGGCTGTCTAGACTCCAGAGGTTAGAAAGGGACTCTGAAACCATGAATTTGCTTGGCCCTATTTACCATCCCAATGTGATGAATGAAGGGGGCTCCAAATCAGTAATTTACTAAATTAATCCTTCTATGCTTAGTCCATTTTTTTTTTCCCCCCTAAGTAACCAAGTAATTCATTCTATTCTATTTAGAAAAAAGATACAGATGGGATATTGTGCATGCGCGGTAAATCGTCTCACTGCACCAATCAACATCTCCTTATAGAGATGCATTGAATTAATGCATCTCTATGGGGGGCATTCAGCATCTCAATGCAGTGCATGGAGACACTGTCCCAGAAAGCACTTCTAGTGGCCGTCTGAGTGAGTGCCATTGTAGGTGTCCCCAGGCAGCAATGTACACAATGCCTTTTCTCTGAAAAGACAGTGCTTACATTAAAAAGCCTGCACGGGCATTTTATACATACCAGAAGAACTTGTTGTGGTTCTGGTAAAAACAGTGTCTCTGTAGATTTCTAACCTAAATATCCCTCTTTAGGGAGTTGTTGTGACTGCAACCTTCTGGGGTCATTCATACCTCATTTGGATTAACGTTAAACTGTATTACTACCTTGCGGTACAGTCATACACAGCACAAAATTATAAAACAGCAAGGCTATTTTTCTGGAGGGAATTCTTTTTGCCATTTTTGGAGGCTTTTAATAATTAAAACCACAAGACAAATTAACGAACACATCGTCTAGAAAATATTTAGTAAAATTGCTTATGTGCCTCTTCTAAACAATATAAGACAGAGAAAGTGCAATTAAATTTTACTTTGGATGTTTTTTTTTTATGATCTGACGTTCCATTCAAAAATTGTCTTCTTTAATATTATTGACGGGGAACAAAAAGCAACAAAACCTTTTGAAGAATCAGAAGAAGAAAAAGTCACTGAAGTGTATGAATTCCACAAGAACAATACAATAAGGTTTTGTTCCTCTGATCAATGTTTCAGGGCCTTCAAAGAAATGCAATATCTGTGAGCTAATTGTACATGTAAATGGATAATTTTGCCACAACCATAAATTGATGAATAAATGAAAGCACAATTTCAGATGTCAAAACTACATCAAACATTGGATGCCCATTATTCTTTAAATGTGTCTTTGTTTCAGGGAGTGGAATTGTATCATGAAAACAGGAAATACTTTGGACTGACAGAGCTAATTGAAGCAACAGTATCAGGGCACAGCCTGCCCTTGTTACGCCATGACAGCTCCTTTGAAGCTATTGTCATAGCGCTAGGAAAAAGGTAATCACGATAAAAAGAAAATGTCATGTTTCTTTTTATGTCTATAGTTTATTTGTTCCAGTAAATTGTCCTGTTGAATAGCAAGCAGATCTACATGTAAAATCAACGTGCCTTTGTCTATATAGAACCATGTAATAAATGCCGCCATTTTCAATATTGAATTCTGATATGTTCCCAAGATGTTTCCCGGTTCTTATATTAATATCAACCAAGAAAGATTCAATTTATGTTTATGTAATTTATTTGACAAATTTGTTTCAACTTTCTGATGAAATGTTGAAGTAATTTTAACGTGGTAGTAAAACATTTTTACTTCTGGAAAGGTATTGGCAAATCTTCTAAAATGATGGCTCTTTGAGACAATTGGTGCTCTGTAAAATTAATATCAGTCTCTAAAATGGAATGGTTTAGTGGCCTTTACAGCATAGAAAACACAGGAAGAATTGCAGGTTTCCTTTAAGTCTCAGGCCTGGTGTGTGTAACAGTTTAAAGAAGGCATGAGTGAGAAGTGAGCTATATATTGTCCTATTTATAGTTTAATCCCCCCTCTCATAATATTGTAAAGCGATGCGGAATCTGTTGGCGCTATATAATTGGCAATAATAATATATCATGTATCTAGTTGTACCTGAGTAGGCTTATGGGTTCAATGTAAATCCCAAGTCAGTTTCAAGTTTTAGGACAAATTAATAGTCGAATTGGAAAATAACTTGGTCATCTATGCTTTCTTTACAAAGCCATTCCTTGTTGGTTTTCACAATTCAGTTCGGTGATTATTTACTAAACTGGACATTGTGAAATACCTACAGGAGAACCGCTGGTTTTAGGCAAGTATAGGCAAGATGATCTGAAAAAAACAGCTGCTTTTAAGATTTTTTTCCATTTGACTATTTTGGTTAAAAAAAAAATGACCTTGTCAATTATCCACAATTCCCAATATACCAAATAAATCTGCATGTGTAACTTGTCTGTTGGCTCAATTTAAAGCTGGCCTTGGCTTAATCTAGTTAAATAGCAAGAGCGACTAATTAACATTCTAAAGCGTCATCCCATTCCCTGCATTTGTACAACAAGCAATGCACAATGAAAAAAAATCATGCACTAAAAGGGAAATATGTTATTATGCAGAAACAAACCGATAACATCTCTACAAATTGTCTGTAGTTATTAAAGTAATTCTCTTTAAAAGAACACTTACACCTTTCCGTTTACTGTACCTGATTGTATGATTTCATGTTGCGTGTAACATTGGATCATGTTGATATCATTGTTTAGATGCCAAAATATCCACATTGGACACAATATTCTATAACTTGCCTATATCCCAGCTTGTCCATTTTGACCTTAAATGTGAAATTCCGAATTCCTGGTCAATTTACCATTTCAATTAGTACAATAAACTCTTATTATACTAAGTGATGAGATAGATATTGCCCATTCCTCCAAACCCCCATGTCTACATTTATACTTGTGTCTTTGAAGAAAGCAAATTGGTTAATTTTCGCTCCCAGCTGTAGATAGTTGAAAGCATGTAAATCAATTTTAGATGATGAACTCTTCATAAACATATATTGACTGCCACTGCTAATATTTAAAATGTAATGAAGACATTTATTCTTTAGTAACCATTTAACCAAAAGCACCGCACTGTACTGTCCTAGTTGACATTATATTCTTATTTCAAATTTTCGCAGCATACTAGAAAAATGAATTAAAGAAATGCACAAAGCACCACAACCACTACTGCGCGGTGTTGTGGTTAAGTTCTAGGCAGCTGTCCATGATAACCTAACTGTTATAGCTTAATAATTCTGGGAAATTCTGATCTTCATTTTGGAGGCCCAGGCTCCATACCACTTCCCTATTGAGCCCTCCAAGTATTTGAATGGGATGATCACGTATGTCCTGATCACAGGTTCATGCCAGTCTCCTAAGCTTAAAGAAGCTATGCTGTGAGCAGGCCCATAGTATTACTGTCAATTCTTTGATGGCTCAACGGGGATTTTAGAATTCCCTGTATGATGTCATTGGAAAGATGGACAGATTTAATAAGATGTAGTTATGTGCAATGTCCTTTTAATTAAAAACTGTATGTGTGACTCTGTCTCTATCATGCGAGCTATGGCACTATCCACATATATTTTCTATTGTATATTATCAACTGCCTCATTAGTTGACTCTTCTGTTCTCATGCCCAGCACATTGAATTTAATGCATGCAGGTGCAGTATTTAAAGTCATATCCTCCATTCTGTGGTATAGCAATATCTAGAGGTCTCCCTGCTCACTAGACAACCAGATATTTTGACGTTGCGTTGTCCAGACATAAAATAGACCTTACTTGCACACCATGGGTGGAAAGTTTATTACTTTTAGGTGACTTGTTGAGATGTATTGTACACTGAACAGACATGATATATATTTATTTTCTGTTAGATATATATTTTTCTGTTACCATTTTAAATAATCTAATTGTGGTATCATTATTGTTTGTGTTAATTCAGATTTCCAAAGCTTCACAGCGCAGTCATTAGGACGTTTCTCCTCATTCAGCATTATTCAGCTGGTATGATGGCAGTATGTGGTCTATCTCAGATGAAGAATCATACATCTGTTGAAACTCTGGAAATTGTACAGAACCTTCTGAACTCTCCAAAGCAGTGTTCAAGTGGGCATGGGATTATGGTTCTGCTACGGATCCCATTTATTCCTCTGGCCACATTGGCCTATGAACGCTTGTGTCATGTGAGGGAGCGACTTGGTCTGCAATGCCGCTTCGAAATTATATTGGGAACATCCAGCTCTGCAATAACCATTGGGAAGCATTTTGTGGATCAGCTAAAGGTATTGGAATTTTTGTATACTTGATAAATTTACAACCCCAGTCTAAACGTCTTTGGACGAGAAATGTGTCTGTCCATCTGTCCGTCCTAGCAATTTAGAATGTTTGTGTATGCATACATATATTCATCTGTCATATATTAGTCGCCTGTATAACTATTAATTCATCTAGTTTTGACATATCTCACAATTGATTGACAGGTCTGGCAGAAAATTGAGGATGGAGACTGGCAACCAAATACTTATCTGGACCTGGAAGGGTTGCCCTGTATTCTCATATTGAGTGGAATGGACCCTCTTGGAGAATCTCTGCCAAGGTAACCCTGAATTGGCAACTAATACTGGAGTCAAATGGCAATGACATTAATGTCAGGGATAAAGAAGGCAGAATTGAGTTGGTGGGTTATAATTCTTGCAATACACAAAATATCCCATGTAGTTACTGTGCAGACCTGCTGCGAGCTTTGGATGTAAAATGTTTTTCTTGCCTATTTTTGAGAGGTCACCAGGAGACCTGAGATGTTATTGTTATTTTTGCCACAATGAGAGAGGTACCTGGGACATTCAAGCCCATCTAAGTTTTCTAAATTCTTTTAGCTAAGTTTCTACTAGTAGCGGGTCCTTAGATGTTGTTCTTAGTTCTCTAAAACAACAAAGCTAAAGGTTAAGGGAAAACAGACTACCCTATTCCATTCAAAATACAGGTTTTTATTAACCATAGATTGGAGGGAATGGACACAAGATAAGAAGACTTATTATACCAGAACAAATTAGGGTATGGTGCCAATACAACCTGTTCGGACAACTGATCTCCTATTGGGCTCTTGGAGGACTCAGATAGGAGAGGGGTAAGAGCACCCAGTTGTAATGTGAACATGCACAAGACAGGATAACTTATGCTGAATCTAGACTCCCCTAGAAATGTACTCCTTTAATCATGTCTCAGAGTAGTCGGTACTCAGCACAGCTAAATTAAATCAATAACATCATGTGTAGTTAGTCAGCTCACTTCTCCAGTAACCAGTTCTACTCTATGTTTAAAAAATTCAAAATTTCATAGCAATGAGAATAAAATGACTCACCTAGCACACGATGAGGGTGAACGCACAATATTCCATATGGTCAATGTATTCAGAGTAATTATCCACTTAATGAAAAGATAATTTTGTGCTTCACGCCTTTAGATGAACATGTAAATTTCCACAAGATCAAAGTTATATGTGCTAAAAGATTTAAAAAAATAAAAAAATAAAATATGAATACTGCCATAGTTATTCTAATTTTGTTTTGGTGTATTTAAAGGCGTGTACTTCATTTTCTAAATGTGTTAAACATTATATAGGCTACATTTTACCTTTGGATACTTAATTGTTTCTGTATATTGTAGATCATTAAGGTACTGTGACCTCCGATTACTACAGTTCTGCACATGGGAAAGGACTACTATCGAACAGGAGCTAGGATTAGCCTCCTGCTTTATTGATACGACAGTATCAGTGGACAAAGGAGTAGGCAGAGATGTCCTCGACAGTGACCCAGAGAAGCTAAGCAGTACGGACAATGAAGACGAGGAAATGGCAATTGATGGTATGAAGATTTCTTAACCATTTTCGTTGGTCATATATTTCCATCATTTTTTTTTACATTTTTTTTTTGAAGGGGATTAGCAAACACTTGTGGGTGGTGACAATTTATAACGTTGTTTAAGGAGTAAGTAATAGGTTAAGATCTCCAGCGTAATATACACCAGAGTAATCTCTTTCAAACTCTAGGCCAAATAACCTCTAATGTTTCTATTACATTTATTCAGTGGTGATGCGGTTGAAATGGGTTAAAGGGAAATTCCAACAATTGTTAGAAGACCAGTAAAGTCACCTAGACAACTTCATATGAATGAAGTGGTATGGGATCAGTGTTCCTGTAATGTTAGCATTGTATACACTGCAGTGTTTACATTGCAGGATTAAACACACCTCTAGTGGCTTCTGCTCCACTAAACGTAAGTAAACAAGTAAAACTTGGTCATGTGACACGGCCGGTCATTGGAAATTCAATGATGTCCTATGAGTTGCAATAGATGCGCAGAGCGCTCAAAACCATGCATATCAGGTCCCCGGTTCTCCTCTTTGAGGACTGTTGGATTGGACCATAGATGGAGGAGGCAATGCCTCCTTGGTGATGTTGCGGAAAGTGGAGAGAGGCTCCTCTGGCAATAGAAAATGGTGAAGAAAACCATTATTTGATTTATTATATGGCGGACAGAGGGAGGGGGTATGGCACTAGGGTCAGGGACCCAATAACATTAGGAATACGGTTTGTATTTGCCATTGTGTTCCTTTATGTGTAGGTTAAGTAACAGTTAGTCAATGCTGCTTAATTAATTATAAAACATTTCTAAACAACATAGAAAGTGTTATTTAATAAAGTGGGATAGAAATTCTAAGTGAATTCTAAATGTTAAACCAAAGTAGCTAAACTTAAACCATAGCTGACTTGGAGAGCTTTCTGATCCAACCATTTGAAATTCTCTTTCAATTCCCTTTGTATACCTGATAATTGACACATTGGTGACTAACCCTGGCATAATTAGTTTTGAATGTTCTTTTGACTTCTGTAGTATATATTTAGGTGCTATGTTCACCCTAGTTGTGGATTATTTATTTATTTTTAAATTATATTATAAATTATATTTATTTGTAGCTATGGCTCTATTATTTATTAGGCTCTATTTCTGAAAAAACAAGTCCCAACAAAAGACATCGCTCTGAGTCGCACGATTCGGCATCATCATCTCTGTTTTCGAAAGCATCAGGTAAGATTCAAACTTTTTCTGGTCAGTGCGCAATACGAAACTGATCTGAGTGGTTATTACATTAAAAAAGTGTTTTGTTGGTGAGATGCATCTTGGTCCAACTCATTGCAAAACATTTTCCCCCATGACTATATTTATCAAAATGTTCCAAATTCATTGTTAATTTGCCTCATTTCACTATTTAATGGATTAGCCATTACATAGGAATTACACAGAAAGTAATATAGAACAACTATTATGTTGTTAAAGGTTTAATCCAAGCACCATGACCATTTCGGTATTTTAAAGTGGTCATGGTGCAAGGACCCTGTATGTGCAATGTTTCAGCAGAGTTACAGACAGAGCAATATATATAATTATACATACTGGTAGAAAGGTGAACTCTGCTTGTGGGTTTTCATCCAACATTTGTAGAACGATGTAGCATGATAACTCATGAGCTTACAGTATGTAGCGATAATATGCATTAGCAAACGTTAGATGGGGAGAAAAATACGAAGGGCCCAGAAAGGCAATTATGAATAATTGGGTTTTCAGGAGTTTGCTAAATATATTCATGCTTTGTAAATAAACGTGTAATGATGACATGATGTGAATATACAATAAAGCTCACAGATCATCTGTGATCATTAAATGAGTGACTTGTTTGTTCCTATTGCAATTAGCTCTATTCGTTATTTACGATGCAGGATCAGCATTTTCTGGTGAAATGTCAACATCAGCTGTGGGAGAAGATACTGGGAAAAAAACGTCACCACAATTTCTAGGTTCAAACATTGGAGAGTGCGCCACCAGTTCCGAAACTGGAAAACCTACAGCAGATACAAATATCAGGAAACCCCTCCAGCAAACGCCTGAGCCATCGGAGGGGAACAGCTTAAATAGTAATGCCAAGAAATCTCCATGTTCCATTTCTACATCTTCGTCATCATGTACATCTGCCTACTTTCACAATGGAACAGGCCTACAAATATCCCAGTGCTCTATGGCCAAGACATATAAGCAGCCGCCTATAGTCTTTCTTCCCAAACTGTTGTATGACATAATTATTAACACTGACAGCAGTGGACTGTCCAAGTCATCTTCATTCCTGCCCCATTGTGATGTCTCGTGGGCCAGTTCTTTCCGGCCCATGTTGAGCAAGATGATGACTTACACAGAGCAGTCTTTGTATTACCGCCAGTGGACGGTCCCCAGACAAAGCCATATGGACTATAATAACATTAATGATGGTAGGATGGATTCCTTCCATCCAAGAAGATTGCTGCTCAGTGGACCACCTCAGGCAAGTAAACATTGTCAACCTGTGTGATGTTTCATGCAGTAGTGACTTTAATCCCTTAAGGACCAAACTTCTGTAATAAAAGGGAATCATGTCATGTGTCCTTAAGGGATTAAAGGGACACTGTGAACCCCTAGAGCACTATAGCTTGCTGAAACACTTGTGTGTGTGAAGATTGTTTCCTTTTTATGCTGATTTTAATAATAATTGGCACTTTTAGAAATTAATTTTGTTACATCCCTTTGGCTGTCAATCAGACAACTGGTCCTCTTACTTCCTGGTTCAGGGATCTGTATTTCGACCCATTCTCTTTAATATTTTTATTAGTGATATTGCAGAAGGTCTTGGTTGCAAGATATGTCGTTTTTCTGATGATACTAAGATTTGCAACATGGTTGATGTTCCAGGAGGGATAAGCCAAGTGGCAAATGATTTAGGTAAACTAGAAAAATGGTCTGAGCTGTAGCAACTGATATTTAATGTGAATAAGTGCAAGATAATGCATCTTGGGAGTAAAAACCCAAGGGCAGAGTACAGAATATTTGATAGAGTCCTAACCTCAACATCTGAGGAGAGGGATTTAGGAGTAATTATTTCAGATGACTTAAAGGTAGGCAGACAATGTAATAGAGCAGCAGAAAATGCTGGCAGAATGCTTGGTTGTATAGTGAGAGGTATTAGTAGTAGAAAGAGGGAAGTGCTCATGCCATTGTACAGAACACTGGTGAGACCTCACTTGGAGTGTTGTACGCAGTACTGGAGACCGTATCTCCAGAAGGATATTGATACTTTGGAAAGAGTTCAGAGAAGGGCTACTAAACTGGTTCATGGATTGCAGGATAAAACTTACCAGGAAAGGTTAAAGGATCTTAACATGTATAGCTTGGAGGAAAGATGCGACAATGGAGATATGTCTAATACTATCCTTACCTTTTTGTGTCACTTTATCCCTCTAGCATGTAAGCTCATTGAGCAGGGCCCTCTAGCATGTAAGCTCATTGAGCAGGGCCCTCAACCCCTCTGTTCCTGTGTGTCCAACTTGTCTGGTTACAACTACATGTCTGTTCATCCACCCATTGTAAGACCACATATTGAATATGCTGTGCAATTTTGGTCACCTGTTCTAAAGAAGGACATCATGGCACTAGAAAAAGTGCAGAGGCGGGCTACAAAATTAATAAAAGGAATGGAACATATCAGCTATGAAGAAAGGTTAACAAATTTAAACCTATTTAGTTTAGAAAAACGTCGCCTGAGAGGGGATATGATAACATTATACAAATATATTCGGGGCCAATACAAACCATTGTGTGGAAATCTATTCACAAACCGGACTTTACATAGGACACGAGGCCATGCGTTTAGACTGGAAGAAAGAAGATTTCGTCTAAGGCAAAGGAAAGGTTTTTTTACTGTAAGAACAATCAGGATGTGGAATTCTCTGCCTGAAGAAGTGGTTTTATCAGAGTCCATACAGATGTTCAAACAGCTACTAGATGCATACTTGCAAAGACAGAATATTCAAGGATATAATCTTTCAATGTAGGGTAATAACTGCTTGATTCAAGGATAAATCTGACTGCCATTCTGGGGTCAAGAAGGAATTTTTTGTCCTAGCTTGTTGCAAAATTGTGCTTCAAACTGGGTTTTTTTTTTTTTTTTTTTGCCTTTTGGATCAACAGCAAAAAACAGGTGTGAGGAAGGCTGAACTTGATGGACGCAAGTCTCTTTTCAGCTATCTAACTATGTAACTATGTAACTGCGGAACTTGATGGTGCTATATAAATAACATAATAATAATAATAATGATAGAAACATTTAAATACACAAGTGGAATCAACACAGTAAAGGAGAAGACTATACGAAAAAGAAGAAACTACCACAACAAGAGGACATAGTCTGAAATTAGAGGGGCAAAGGTTTAAAAATAATATCAGGAGGTATTACTTTACAGAGAGGGTAGTGGATGCATGGCATTACCTTCCAGCTAAAGTGGTGAAGGTTTACACAGTGAGGGAGTTTAAGCATGAGTGGGGTAGGCATAAGACTATCCTAGCTATAAGAAAAGGCCAGGGACTAATTATTTAGAACATTTGGCAGACTCAATGGACCAAACGATTCTTCTCTGCCATCACATTCTATGTGTTTATGGTTTGGTTAGCTCAGTGGAGCTAAACTCAAGAGGAGCACCTATAAGGAAGAAGAGAAAGGTGGCGCCACAGAGATAATAATAAAATGAAATATAAGCAAGTAGTAATATAGAAATAAACAATGATATACAATATATAGAAACATAGAAACATAGAATGTGATGGCAGAGAGAGAACAATAAAAAGAATAGGTATATATATATATATATATAAACAATATATATATAAATATATAAAAAAAAATATATATTAAAATATATATATATATATATATATATATATATATATATATATATAAAGAGCAGTCCAGAAAGAGTCCAGTAAAACCTTTGGATGAGAGAACAATCACAGTTCTATCTGAGGTAGAGACATCTATGGAGTAGTGGGATCGAGGGGTTTGTGAGATCCGTATGAAAGAGAAAAGAAAATCTAATGGTGCAATAAAACCCAAATTGCAGCTGATAAAAGAGGTCTACATGGTCCTACTCACGTTTTTGAGAGCTAAAAACTAGCTCTTGTATAAACAGCGTACAGTGGTATAGTCCCCACTTATGGGATACGTGAGGGAGTGTTGTAAGTAGATATCTCGTCAAATGGGGACCAGATGTAATATAAAAAACAACAATAGTGCTCACTGTGATAAAACCAGGAGAGTGTATAGAAATACAAAATGGTTACTTACATTTAATTGGGCATGCTTTGGAGTAGTATCTCTCTGGAACAAGTAAAACTTAGATGCCAGGTAGTAAAATAATAAAAATGGTAAAAAAAAAAACAAATTACTAACTCACAACAAAGAAAGTGGCCAAAATACCTTTATTAAAATACAGTTAAATTTTCCACTACGTGTTTCTCCCATTGAGAAAGCCCCAAGGGGAGAAACGCGTTGTGGAAATTTTAACTAACTGTATTTTAATAAAGGTATTTTGGCCACTTTCTTTGGATATCCACTTAAGAAAGCCCTAAGGGGAGAAACGTGTTTTGGAAATTTTAACTAACTGTATTTTAATAGAGGTATTTTGGTCACTTTCTTTGTTGTGAGTTAGCCATCTTATCCTTTTTGCCATTTTTATTATTTTACTACCTGGCATCTGAGTTTTACTTGTTCCAGAGAGATACTACTCCAAAGTATACTTTTTGGGGATTATACCACTTACGCCCTATCATTGAGCAGTGCATCTGCTCAATTAAATGTGAGTAACCATTTGGTAATTTTATACACTCTCCTGGATTTATCACAGTAAGCACTAAGATATCTACTTACAACACTCCCTCTCGTATCCCATAGGTGAGGATTATACCACTGTACGCTGTTTATGCTAGAGCTAGTTTTCAGCTCTCAAAAACGTGAGTAGGACCATAAAGACCTCTTTTATTGGCTGCTACCTATTTGGGTTTTATTGCACTATTACATTTTTTTTCTCTTTCATATGGATCCCACGAACCCCTTGATTCCACTACTCCATAGATGTCTCTACCTCAGATAGGAGTGTGATTATTCTCTCATCCAAAGGGTTTACTAGACAATTTTTGGACTGTTCTTTATATATATATTTTTCTTTTTTAATTATATCTATCTATTATTATTTTTATTGTTCTCTCTCTGTATTATATGTCATTGTTTATTTCTATATTACCACTGGCTTATATTTCATTTTATTATTATCTCTGTGGCGCCACCTTTCTCTCCTTCCTTATACCTATATACCTATAGGGCCTGTGAGGGAGCGCTATCATTTAGGCGTGCTGCCTTTATTTAAGTTTTTAAGCACTGTTTCTTCTGTACACTTTTCAAGAGGAGCACCTGCCTAGCAAAGACTTCTCATTGAGCTGCATTAGGAAGTCTGTGATTGGACAGCCACGCAAAGTCTGGGCAGGGTTAGAAGAGGAGGGATTGGAAAGGCTGCAGACAAGAGAACTGCAACTTTTGCAAGCTGTTTTTATATATACTTCCAATGAAAAAATCCATACTTAAATGCATGCAAGTTTTCATTTTGGGTCTGTCTACTAAACAGTGATATATATATATATATATATATATATTTATATTTGGGCAGTGGAGTGTCCCTTTAATTACTTGCAAAGCTCTCTTGTCTGATTCATTTCTGCTAAGAACTGTGACTTGACTTCATTTTGTGTGTTTGTTCTATATAGTTTACTTTTTCCATAGATGTTACGAACCCAAGAAGAAAAGCAACGTATTAGTTTGAATTATATTGCAATGTTTTTATTACATTTTGTGAAAGAGCCAAGTGGAATAGCAGTTTTTCTATTGACATTTTTCTGTTTCCTCCTACTGTTGCCAATTTTTTGTGATTTTGTGCTTGTACACTTTTTCTACCTCGTTATTTGGTTTTTACCATGAACTCAAATAATCAAGATTTTTTTTTATGACTGCCTTTTAGTCACTCCTTAAATTGGTACACGTCATAAATAATCTCAAAAATGTATCTTTACTAAACATTTTGTCAGGTGATACATTTGTGTTTCATATGTTTTTAGTTTATAGTGTCTGCAAAGATTGTAGATTTCTGAAGAGCTAAAGAAACCTAATATCGATGTTTGATGAATTCCTGTTACAGGTCGGGAAAACCGGAGCGTATCTGCAGTTTCTTAGCATCTTGTCCAGAATGCTCATCAGATTGACAGAAGTAGATATCTATGATGAACAGGAAATAAATATCAGTAAGTGGTTTGCTAATTACTAATGCCAATTGTGTTCACCGTTATCGTATTGTGCCCTTGTTCTGGTATCTACGGCTGTCTCTCTCCATTACATGTATAAAATGGGTAGGGGAATCATACCATTAGTATTAATCCCTGGTACTGTCATTCTATTGTTGACCATTTTTAAAAACTAAGCTTTATGGGGGAAGGCTCTTAAGAATTGTAACGAGGAGGTAGATAGCAATTACTTACTGTTTATAAGGATAATCTGTTTGATATTTTACAATTGTGTAGAACTGATACCAAAAAATGGCAGAACCGTCAAGTAATAATTTTTATTACTATGTAACTGTGCATAAATCTTTCAGAGAAGAAAATCGAATAATACAAATGGCCAACATAACAAAGCAAATAATGGTTAGGAGGGTCCCACAGCCCCGAACGTAAGGAGTCAAAATAAAGGTTTGATTTCTTATCTGGGTTCTGCTGCATAGGAACAAAGAAATGGGGGGGAAGGGGTGGTAGAGAACTCACTAGAGGCCTGGGAAATCAGGCATGTCTCCCTTATATAGGGTAGCGATGTAAGCTGATGAAGCTCTTCCTGCACATAGTGCAGATTGTATAAAAAGTTATATATTTACAAGTACAAATGCGCACTTACAAGATTTCAGACAGAATATCAGCATATCTCCAGTAGAAGTGGTGTCAAGATGTGTCAGCTGGATCTCCAAAAGAAATTTCCATAATCCAGAAAGTGCCAAATACAGTGCAGAACACAAACATGAAATAAAACACAAATGGATAAAAATCCTACGCGTTTCGTCCAGCTGGACGTCTTCAGGGATATGTACATCTCAATGATGGTACTCCTCTTATATATCCCCTGTAATCGATTACCGTTGCCGGCACCTGGGATGGCGTGCGTCTCATGCTAAAACGCATGAGATTTCTGGGTTGTTATGCCGATACATCATATCCCCGCAGAGAGCAGGCGGGGAGCAGTGCTCGACAGACGTTAGGTGCCTTGTCAAACAGTTAAAAAAGGGTTTTCACCTTACATTGTGGAGCATTCTAACAGCCAAAAACATTATGGTTGATGTAGTCCACAACATCTGGAGTGACGAAGGTTACTTACACCTGCTATATGGTATATGAAAATGTCCTCACTTAAGTAAAAAAAAAAAGGCAGAGAATAAAAATGGAAAAAGTTAGAAAGGTTTAATATAAAAATTATTTGTTGCCATCACCTTAATGATCACCTTTCATAAAAGTGGAAATGATCGAACAGTTTTAGAAAGAATACTGAAAATAAAATAATTTACAAACAAAGGTGCAAAACGACAATAATGTAGCGAGGTTTGCAAAACTAATGCGTTCCTAACTAATAAAAACATGAATATTTCTCAAATTATCATTAAAAAAACAACAAATTACAGTCTGTTTCTGAATGGAAACTAAACTGAGTAAATATAAATATTTAACATTAATTTATTTTAGGATAATTAAATATATCATGACATACACCATGGAGACACACTGGAGCAAAACCGGATCTCCCATGCTTCCCATTAGAAGAGTTCAATTATATACAAAGTTAATTAAATGATATTGCATATTTAGGTTATATTGTAGCAGATGGGAGACATCCTTGTTAAAAGATTATGCCTAATATATTAGCTACACATTATATGCTAATCGACCAACAAAGCCTGACTACTTGCATTATCACCCTAGCAACATAAATTAAACATTCGTGTTTAAACTAATAATTAAAAGAAAAATATTCACAAAGCAAGATTGCATAGATTTAGGAGAATACATAAACAGATGATATATAAAATCAGTATTTGTAGATGTTCTTAGAAATTAGCATAGATTGATGGCACACACTCTATGGATGTATGACGCAAATATACCCTTCGGGGATTTAACATGGGTGCAATATTTCAGTTATGTAGTTGTGACGTCAATAAGCATCTTAATATGCATGATATATCTGGAGGATAATTCGGTATTATTACTTGATATTATTCCAGGAAAATTCTGAGAAGATTCACACCAGTGAATCAAAACAGAAATCTATGTATTTTATTAAAGACATATTTTCCGACAGAGGTGATTAATCTTTGGAACTTTGTTTGTCATTGTTTTGTATTTACCATAATGTTCAGCCAGCCAAACAGATATACTCTGGAAGCTATGGCAATAAATATCAAACACGTGTTGTTACTTATTGTGACATAGGGAGGATTTCTCATTTCAGTGGTACCGAAGGTGTAAAATGGTGATTGAGCATGGCTCAGTCCTGCTAACTTTTTACAGATAGTTATACCAGATTATGAAGATGCTAATTTTTTTTTTAAAGTTCTTCAATAAGACCAGATTTGAGCAAATGTAGGAATTCGGGGTGGACAGAGAGATATAAAGTCCCAGGCACACCCAGTAGTTTTCTTGGATGGACAGACTTTATTTAGGAACAGAGCAAAAACAACGTTTCGACACTCCAATGGGCCTTTGTAAAGCCTTGACAAAGTCCAACTGGAGGCCCGAAATAGGGACCAAAACTTTGTTTTTGCTCTGTCCATCCAAGGAATTTACTGGGTGTGCCTGGTACTTTATTAAAATGTTCCAGTTTAATTTAGGGATTTTGCCTTCCCCGAATCTCCCACTACTCATGCAACCAGTGTGCAATGGGCTACCTAGGTTACATGTGCTGGGGGTCTAATTAGCCCCTGGCAAAAAAGTACAAATATCTCCTATATGTGCAATGTTTCAAGCAGAAATGCTACACATACGTATTCCCTCCTCCATGACCACTTCTGAAAGCAGAAATAGCAGTAGATGTTGTAGTAGCCCTTTAACTGTAATGGGGTAATAAAGCATATGGATGTAGAGGTTGTAACTTTGGGGGGCCAGGGGTGTACAGTGGTGGTATGTGGCTCTGAAGACTTGCTATGACAAAAGGCTTGGGAACTAGCTGTGTAATGAAGAAATGGCTATCTGCAGGGGTTGGGCTGTTAGCGTGAAGAACTGTGTGGAACATTTTATCATGTCATTAATGTGTTTTGTACCTAAATATGTTGAACCTCTACAGGTGATATTTCTGCTATAATCTTCTGCTATAATCTTTATTACCTGCACAGTAATTTAGCTGATGGTATTCCTAATGGCGGATCTTAATTTGTATTTGTTTGTGCATGTAGGTGTCAGGGAGGAAACTGATCACTGCTTTCATCAGATTACAGATAAATGGCCAAATGTGGAGATTTTCAAAAAGATGGACTTTGATTACACATTACATGATCCCAAGTACGAAGAAGCGAGTGTTATTTGTTCCGAAGTTCTGCAAAGTATCTGCAAAGAAGGTAATTCTCCTGATAGAACTGCCTTCCACTCTGGTTATCATGGATGGGTTGAAATGTTATTCCTAAGGTTAAACAGATGCTCACACTAACTAAAACAGTCAATGTACGTTCTAGGATATAAGAGGCTCCCAGATATCATTTGTGCAATGTGTAGTTTAGGTTATTTATTATCTTTAGTTATTCATTTTTTTTTAAAATAATTTTTGTGTTTGCTTTTTTGCTCTAGAATGACTGCGGTTCAGGATGCCATGACTGGCAAAGTTTTTGGTAGCTGTAGTTTAACCTGTTAGCTTTGTACTATAGAAGGCTAAACATTTCTGTATTTAAAATTAATTTATATATGCATTTGGCATTTTTAATTGTAATTGTTACTGTTCTCTATATTTACCCTGTAAGCTCAAAGGAATTGGTAGAACGATTGTATTTATTTCTGATCATTTGTCATTTTTGTGTATATATTGCCTGGAAAATGAAGATGTTAAAGGGACGCTCTAAACACTAAAGCATTTTAACTTGCTGAAGTGCTTTATGTTTGAAGTGTGTTCTCTTTTTTCTTTTTACAAAAAGTGCAGATTTCAATAGAAATTAGCATTTTAATGAATTAACATTGTTACCCCTCCTCCCTCTCCCACACTGACTATGAAAAAGACAACCTGCCCTAGTTGTTTAGCTCAAGAGGGAGGCTTACAGTCTTATAGCACCTGCCCTTTAAAGACTTCTCATTGAACTGCATTGGGAAGTCTGTGATTGGACAGCCACAGAAAGTCTGGGCTGGGGAAGAAGGGGAGGGGTTGCAAAGGCTGCAGACAACAGACCTGCAGCTTTTGCAAGCTGTTTTTTTTTTATATATGAACACAACGCACAATTAAATGCATCCTTGTTTTTATAGGTGGTATATCTTTTAAATAGAGAGGGGAGCTGTGAATGTTGGATATAAAAGTAAGCAAGTTTCTCTCAGAGTCTCCAGTCCTTAACCCCTTAAGGACCAAACTTCTGGAATAAAAGGGAATCATGACATGTCACACATGTCATGTGTCCTTAAGGGGTTAAAGTTCCTGGGTGAAACTCTGCACATTCTTGGATATGCGCATACATGAAATATCTCTAATATAATAAAAAAGATCAGTGAAAACCCCATAAAATCACCACAAATAGCTGTATATATATAATTGCAAGATATAGCCCAAAGCAGAAAAGATATGGGCATTCAGGGGACATTTTTAAAGAAAGCACCCATTTATTCCATCATAACGATTCCATTCAGCATCGATCTTTCGGAGCACTGATTTATTTATTTATTTATTATTGCCATTTATATAGCGCCAACAGATTCCGTAGTGCTTTACAATATTATGAGAGGGGGATTTAACTATAAATAGGACAATTACAAATAAACTTACAGGAACAATAGGTTGAAGAGGACCCTGCTCAAACGAGCTCACATTCTATAGGAGGTGGGGTGTAAAACACATTAGGACAGGAATTTACAATCAAATAAGGTGGGCTGCCCTTTAGGAGAGGGCAAGAGACAGGTATGTGAGGTAAGGGTTAGTCTTGGAGGCCATAAGCTTTCCTAAAGAGATGGGTTTTAAGGCACTTCTTAAAAGATGCAAGACTAGGGGAGAGTCTGATGGCGGTAGGCAGGCTATTCCACAGGAAGGGAGCCGCCCGTGAGAAGTCCTGCAAGCGCGAGTTGGCCGTACGAGTGCGGACAACGGACAGCAGGTGGTCATGGGCAGAACGGAGAGACCGAGAAGGGACATACCTATGGATCTGTGAGGAGATATAAGAGGGGCTAGAGTTGTTCAGTGCTTTATAGGTGTGAGTTAGTACCTTGAATTGACTCCTATAGCATACAGGAAGCCAATGTAAGGACTGGCAGAGGGGTGAGGTGTGAGAGAAACGACTAGAGAGGAAAATCAATCTAGCAGCAGCATTCATTACGGACTGTAAGGGTGCAGTACGGCTATTGGGAAGACCAATCAGGAGAGGGTTACAATAATCCATGCGGGAAATTACTAGAGCATGGACAAGCTCCTTGGTAGTATCTGGTGCAAGAAAGGGGCGGATGCGGGCTATGTTTTTAAGATGGAATCTACAGGATTTGGCAACATGCTGGATGTGAGGCTCAAAGGTGAGACCAGAGTCAAGTATGACGCCAAGACAGCGCGCTTGCAAGGATGGACTAATGTTGGTACCACAAACTTGGAGGGAGAGCGAAAGATGAGGATCAGTATTAGGAGGAGGAAAGACAAGGAGCTCAGTTTTGGAGATATTGAGTTTCAGAAAGCGGGAGGACATCCAGTCAGAGATGGAAGAAAGGCAAGCAGTGACACGTTGCAGGACGGCAGGGGAGAGGTCCGGGGAGGAGAGATACAGCTGGGTGTCATCAGCGTACAGGTGGTAGTGAAATCCAAAAGAGGTAATAAGTTTGCCAAGAGAGGCAGTATAAAGAGAAAATAGAAGGGGACCAAGGACGGAGCCTTGGGGAACGCCAACTGAGACAGGGCAAGGGGAGGAGGTATCATTAGAAAAGGAGACACTGAATGAGTGTTGGGAGAGATAAGAGGAAAACCATGAGAGGACAGAGTCACAGAGACCAAGTGATTGAAGAGTTTGAAGAAGGAGAGCATGATCAATGGTGTCAAAGGCCGCTGAGAGGTCAAGAAGAATTAGTATGGAGTAGTGGCCTTTGGATTTAGCTGCGATTAGGACGTTAGTAACTTTGATAAGGGCAGTCTCTGTAGAGTGGAGAGGCGGAAGCCAGATTGAAGGGGGTCAAGGAGAGAGTTGGAATTGAGGAAATGAGACACACGGGTAAAGACAAGTCTTTCCAGAAGCTTTGAGGAAAAAGGGAGCAGGGATATGGGACGGTAGTTAGAGGGGGTGGATGGGTCGAGGGATGGTTTTTTTAGTATAGGTACTACAGTGGCATGTTTAAGGTCAGCAGGGACGATGCCAGAAGAGAGTGAGCAGTTGAAGATGTGTGTTAGAGAAGGCACAAGACAAGTGGAGAGAGATCTAATAAGGTGAGATGGGACAGGATCGAGCGGGCAAGTGGTGGGACGAGAGGAGCAAAGAAGAGCAGCCACCTCTTGGACAGTAGCTGGGGAGAATGTCTGAAGGGTAGGAAAGGCATGATCTATGTGTGATTGAGAAACAGAAAGGCAAGGAGGGGAGAATTATTTCCTTAGCTGTTCAATCTTGTCAGTGAAGTAACATGCAAAGTTATCAGCAGTAAGGTTAGTTTTGGGGGTGGCCACAGCAGGGCGAAGAAGAGAATTAAAGGTGTGATGCTCCTTTCTCAATACGAAGTTATTACATATATACCCGCTAGTGCATATATAATGACATTAACGTCAGAGAGTGCGGCATAATATTATTTGTCGAAAGAAAATTCAAAGCCACAAGAGCTGTCAAAGTTGTCATTTCTATGTACTAATTAAAGTAATTAAGTTAATACATCCCTCCTGTTATGATTGTTCATCCATCAAAATAAAGATTTGAAGAACAACAAGCACAACAATGTATTGTCACCTCTACAGAAGAGAAAAATGAGGAGCAGGAGAAGTACCCCACCCTGATCAGATTTTACAGATTAGGGGCTGTACGTTTTTTTAAATACATTTCTTAGATGCCAGTTAGTTTGTGTATGTGTGTTGCATAGTTTATTCCTAATATCAAGATAAAATGTAGTTTATGCCAAATCAATAGTGACTTCTAACCTATCAATACTAGAAAATATAATACAACAGGTAATATTAAAGGAACACTAAAGGGTTAGGAACACAAACATATATGTATTAAAACACTATCTAGCCCCCCGCCCCGGAACCCCTTCTCCCCCATCAGAAGTGATGATCATAGCCAAGGAAAGCATTGGATTGGTTGAAATTGTCAATTTTGATTATCTCAGCCAAGGAGGCGGGCCAGAGGGCACAGCCAAAAGCCGCCCGGGCCAATCAGAATCTCCTTATAGAGATGCATTTAATCAATGCATCTCTATGAGGAAAGTTCAGAGGGTGCATATACCGAGTGTCAGTGCTGCACAGTGTGTAGCACTATCCCGGGAAGCACCTCTAGCAGCCATCTTAGGAGTGGCCACTGGAGGTGTCCCTAGGCTGTAATTTAAACACTGCATTTTCTCTGAAAGACAGTGTTTACTGCAAAAGCCTGAAGGGAATGATTCTACTCACCAGAGCAAATGCAATAAAATGTAGTTGTTCTGGTGACTATTGTGTCCCTTTACAGAGAATAAATCAATAGTTAATGGTTCAGCTTTAATCTGCTGGTGGAAAATACTTTTCCGTTATCTCTTGCGATCACATCACATAAATTAGCTTCGCTTTCTCCAGAAATTCAAAAAAATATCAGAATCTTTAAAAACATGTTGTTGCATTTTTTCCTCATTTAGAAAAGGTATATACTGCGTTATTAAAAAAAAGCCAGGTTTAGAATCTAATGTTTTCTGTCTTTTTCCACTGATTTGTCTTTTTAGTCTTGTGCTCTGTGCAATGCGTCAATTCCAATTCACTGCAGCATGTCATCTTTATTTTCTGCAGAATTCAGCAAGTGAAACCATTTCCTTTTTTTTTTTTTTTTTAAGTTACATTTGTTCATGGGGTGTTCTAAGAGTGCCACCCATGCTATAAGACTTGCTGATCCTACTCCCTACGCTTAGTTTTGCACTGTTGCAAATCCTTGTATATGGATTACTAAATGTAGCGTAAGTGGTCAGCTGTAGATATTGGTGTAAACCCTGCTCCCCATCTCCACGCACGTCGTTACAGCAAGCTGAAAACCTCAGAGAAATTGAAAGTATGCGAACGTAATCCCTGCAAACACAGTAAAATGAACCCAGAGATGGGTTTTTTTTGTTACAGTTTCTAGACGTATTGACCTTCAGTTATTAGACTAGCTAAATAGTTATATATGTCTTTCTTTGTTTACTGCTCTCAGTACTCAATACACACATTACCATACATTATGCTTACACGGCTGAATAATGCGCCACCCGGGCCATGCAAACTCTCTGTGATTAATTATCACTTATTACTGTATAAATTACATTTTTTAATAAACTTGTCTTTATTTTAAAAAAAAATGTAAAAATGTAAAAGTTTCCCAAAATGCTCACAGAATGTAAAACATATGCCTCTACATGGACATAACACCATAATAAATACAGTTGTATAATTAAGCTCTGGAATCTTAATTTCTAAGTTCATCGTAAGCTAACACCCAGGTATGTGCCCAAATTCCTGCTTATCTCTCCTTTATGCCGCTCGCTGCTCTGTGAATAACTATAATGGTAAAAACCTGTATTTATTCTCTTATCGTCTCCTGCCTATACTATTGCAACCGTCTCCTTACTGACTTTCATCTGAATGTCTGTCTCTACAAAATGCTGTTTGCCTGTTCATCTTCCTTGCATGTTGTTCCTCTTTTGTTAATTCGCTAACAAAGCATCCTTTCAAAAATGACTTTAAAACTCTTTATCCTCACTTGCATCATTGAATGTTCTTTGAAAGCTCTCACCAATCAGTCTTCCAATCCAAACACTGATTATTCCTGCAAGCTAACTGTCACTTTCTTTATTCTTTTTAATTCTACTAAATGTGTCATCCACCATGTCCATTTTAACTGACAGCGCTCCCAGCAAGCTGTTTAAGGTTTTACTCCATTTCCTCCTTGTATCGTAGTGCAGGTTATTTATCAGTGCTCTGTAAGGAAATGATAATAACCTGTAGCAAGTTACAATATTTTATTTCGTATACCAAACAGTGTTTTCATTTGTCCAAGAGAAATCCTAATCTTTAGTTAGCAACATATTCTGAAAAAAAAAATTGTAACTTAAAATAAAGAATACCTTTAGATTTAACTTATTTTTAGGCTTTACACATCCATATTCAGCAATTTTACTTTAGTAACTTGGAGGGGTGGGGTGGGCGGGTAAATGGGC
This sequence comes from Pelobates fuscus, assembly GCF_036172605.1. Taxonomy (NCBI): domain Eukaryota; kingdom Metazoa; phylum Chordata; class Amphibia; order Anura; family Pelobatidae; genus Pelobates; species Pelobates fuscus. The sequence continues at coordinate 54,058,581 of NC_086318.1, read as the reverse complement.
AGGTGTTAAATGTTATCCAGAAGGCTACCTTGCTTATTGCAACTGGATCAGCTGAAGGTGGGCGGACTGCTGTTCTGATGTGAGGCAGGGAAGTTTAAATTCAGACTGTGGGAGTGATAGGTAAGAGCGTCAAATAGGCCGTCAATAAAGCTAGGGAATAGGAAGATTCACAGATGATGATATGAGAGTTATTCAAATAAAAACAAACATACATTTAGGTATGTACCAATAAAAGGGGGGGCAGATATCACAGAGGAAAGTCTTTTTAGATATATAGATATAAACACATGAACGATACTTTAATTTTGAGTTTACCTCCTTTGCATTTCTGGGGTTTTCACTGTACACTCACTTATACACTTACCCTGAATGCTTGTACTTGGATGTGCTGACACCTAGCCTCCAATGCTGTTGAATCACTAATCATTTCCTAGGTTTCAACAAAAAAATTTAATTATAATAGGCTGCCTCCTATGCTTTCCATTGGAATATCGTTAATACTCTGTGGAGGTGACACCTTTTGGTTAAATAGATTCATTAGCATCTTTATGGTAGTGTAATATTATCAGGCACACGGCAAAATGTGTGCTAGGCTCATTTTCCACAAAAGAGTATACTTTGAAATTCTCTTGTGTTTAGGCACATTCTGTTATCACCTAGGAAATGGCCGCTCATAAGCTTTGACAGATAAAACCTTTATTGTCAATGTATCGGTTCACACGATCATCGTGAGATAACACACATCTATATCAAGCAATCACTGTATGTGGACAGGATAGTAAATACATCAACGTACAATACAATTAAGCCTCTGTATTGTTAATGAGTCAAATTACCGACAATATCACAGAGAAATGTCACTGAGTTAACATTGTATAGTTCAGCCTGTCAGTCTGTCCGTCAAATGTAAAACTAATAGGAGGTAATTGAAGGACTAATTATAGTTGACTGCAATTCTTAATGGCCAATTACTGAGCCTTTCAGGAGACGCAAAAAGGTAAAACTTCAGAAACCTGATAAATATATCACCTCTTTATTGTAAGATTAAACAGAAACCTGCCAATTCCAACCAATCTCCCATATGTACTTTTTAAATAATATAAATAGACCTAAATGTAATTAAGCTGACATTAACTAAGTTAATTACAAAAAAGTGATGTGTTGTCAAACTAAAACAGCACATTGTATGTGCCACAAAGTCACATCGCACTCAGCAACTTACCATTTCTATGGTGTACTCCTTCAAAGGAGATCAAGTTAAATTATCAAGCTAAAATTGCTATCTAAAAGCTCTTATATAAATCACTTTCATATTTTGTCATATCCAGATATTCTGTCTCTTTCTTCTTTGATACAGCCCTTTTTAGGGAATATAACATAGAGATTAGATGACTCTTTGGAAAGTAAAATTACTGGTTGTTGTATCTAGGATACACTCAAGACACCAACAATTTTAGGTAATTTTGACCTAAATTTTCAGTATTTTTGAAAGCTCAACGCTGTATATTCTCTATTTTAACCCTAACTCTCCTCACTCCAAACCACCAATTCCACCTCTCTAACCCTACCCCCATGATTCCACTCAATACCTCTATCAGCCCCCTACCGTTGGGACAAGCTCTCCAAATCCAATCTGCCATATCTTTCCAGAAAATCATAAATGGTTCACTGAAGCCTTTCTAGTCATTTCCTAACCCAGTTACTCGCATGTCCCTCACATCTCAACATATCTTTTATTATTATTATTATTATTGTCATTTATATAGCGCCAACAGATTCCGTAGCGCTTTACAATATTATGAGAGGGGGGATTTAACTATAAATAGGACAATTACAAATAAACTTACAGGAACAATAGGTTGAAGAGGACCCTGCTCAATCGAGCTTACATTCTATAGGAGGTGGGGTGTAAAACACATTGGGACAGGAATATGCAATCAAATAAGGTGGGCTGCCCTTTAGGAGAGGGCAAGAGACAGGTATGTGAGGTAGGGATTAGTCTTGGAGGCCATAAGCTTTCCTAAAGAGATGGGTTTTAAGGCACTTCTTAAAAGATGCAAGACTAGGGGAGAGTCTGATGGCAGTAGGCAGGCTATTCCATAGGAAGGGAGCTGCTCGTGAGAAGTCCTGCAAGCGCGAGTTGGCCGTACGAGTGCGGACTCAGCGTATCACTCTCCCATTATTTTTTGATCCCCCTCAGTGCGGCCACCATGAAGCCTTCTTCTGGTCTCCCAGATGCAACTCTTCCATACAAAGTAAAATTGATTTTGGTCATGTGACCACACAAGGTCAATTATCTTCTCCACTAAACACTTTCTCTTCATCACCCTTCTTTGCAGGTCCACTTGACCAAGGGTCCCTCTTGTGATTTTTCTCATCCTATCCCTTTGTTTCTATTCTATTCTATACTTTACTTAATGTATACTGAATTTGTCTTCTATTTTCTTCACATTCAATGCACAGTGATTGTAAAGCATTGCTTCTAGATTCTGTATTCATCATACTCAATGTGTACGGTATACTGAGTGGTTACTCTAGATTGCAAGCTCACCGGCAGGGTTTCTCTACTCCTTGTGTTTCAGTGTGCTTAATTTTTTATCCATTGTTTGCATAATTACCATTGTTATTTATGTAGAAATTGCCAGAGTGCTTAATATTATAAATAAATATTAAAATAAAAGAATTGTATGACGAGTAGAACACAGGTGCAAAACTGAGGCTGTGCATTATAGAGCTCCGTCGCACACCTTCACACATAGACAGATTTATAGGTGAGGGTGTCACAGATGTTATCTCTGTGGGCAGTCTGGCTGTCACACTGTCACTAATTAGCACAGAGAGTTAAAGTGCTATTGCTGAACGGCACTGTAACCCTTGCAATGCTGGGTTAAATATATCAGTTACATAGAAACTTTGAATGTGACGGCATATAAGAACCGTTTGGCCCATCTAGTCTGCCCAATTTTTTTTTTTTCCGAGGTGGGCAAAGCCAATTAATGTTATGAATTGACATTTTTATTTTCCTGTTTGCATCGTTATTCGCTGACAATTCTCAATTAATTTTTTTTTTTTTAAATTCTTTATTTTGTCGTGCATGAGTCAACATAACAAGCTTTCATGCTATGCCCCAACAGCCTTAGCATGTTTCGAAAAAGACAAAGTTTAACAGTTGTGGCATATAATAAAGGTGCACATTTTTTTGAATAATGGTTATCAAGAGAAATCAAGCTTAGTATAAGTATTTTAGCGTGCGTTCGTAGCGGTGGTGTGTTATAAGTAAGTTAGGTACAGGCTTTGTAATGAATTCCTGTTCGGCTATCCTATGATATAGGCAGGAGTACAGCACCTCCAATATGGTGTCTTGTGTAGCGTTCCAACATGGTTAGTGCGTATCTAGTGTGCGTTGTGAGGGAGGCTTTGAGGTGAGCCGTGGCAGTGTTGCAAGCTAGGACGTCTGAGTGTGCTAGAGTGGAAGGGAAGAGGGTGGATATTACAACAGAGCGGTACAGGCTTAACCTCAAAGATTGCTGTCAATTCTTGAAGTATTAAGCAGGGTGTACAATCCTGTCTAAATGTTAGGCTAATGCAAAATAGTATAACTTGTAAGAGATATAGACATGGTGAGTATTAGCTTATTCTTTCCTTGGCATAACAGGCTAGACATGGATAAAAGGATAATAAAAGGAACACAGTATACTATGCATCAATAGGCTATATCGAGTAGGCTGTTAATTATTATTAAGAGAGGAACACTGGTGGCATGACATATTCAGCAACAAAAACATAGAGATTGGTAGCTAAGGGGAGCTGGGTCAGCCGTGGAAATAGCTTGTACTAAAATATAATACTATCAGCCTATCCCCTTAACTGGTATCGAACAGTCCCACATTGCTTGACTTTGTAGGCTTGTTGCTGGAGTTGGCAGTGATGGGTTCTGTGGCTGCAATTGCTTCCCTTCTTCCTCTCCTATTTTCCACCTGAACCGCAGTGAGCCATCCGGTAATCCTTCCGTAGCAGATGGGCTTTTGGCTGGCTTGGTTGGTGGTTGCTTCCAGCGGTTCCTGGACTTACGATGTCTGTGTGCCACGTGTCTTCTGCCTGAGGCCTTAGAGGGAACTCTCGCCGTCTTGCCATCAATCCCGGTTGGAGGATTGTGGGCCCAGGGCATCCCCGATTCACAGGTGGCTCCCCGGGTGTATGGCTGGCATAGGAGGGATGCCTCCAGGTGAGTGCCCAGCCCAGAAGAAGGGTAAGTGGCTGCGACTGTAGCTTCGTCCATGTGAGTGGCTGGGCTTATTATATTGGTGGTACCGGTCGCTGTCTGGATCTGTGAGGCATGAGTAAAGGGTGGGTGCGCCCGCCCTGCTCGGGCTGCGATCCGGTCCCAGAACGCTGCGCATAGCTTGTCAAAGTCTGCGTTAAATTTGGCTTCCCAAGTTGTTGCAGGGTGGTCCCTTTCTCCGTCCGCCATGTTGGTTGCGGCCCCGGAGCGGGAGGCTACGGCGTTGCTTAATGTGCCGTTCTCGGCTGCCTTTTTCTTAGCAGGGACCGGGATGACCCCCACCGGTCCAGAGGGGCGGGAACGGGTTGCTTGCTGTAGCCCTGCGGCCTCAGAATGGAGGATCGGCCGCATCCTCCCCCCATGAGTATCTCCGCGTCAATAGGCCTCAGAAGCCGCGTTCAGCCGCAGATCGGCGGGCGAGTCTCCGGAATCGTCTGAAAATGTGCCCCATCGTTTAGGTACAGTGTGCACTCTCGGTGGCTGCTGTTTTGGGGTTAACATCCCGTTTTGTGCCCGGTTTGGCTTGGTTTGTGTGAGGAGCTCACCACTTGCACGTCTGTCGGCCATGCTGGTCAGGCCCCGCCCCCCTAGTCTGCCCAATTTTTAAATACTTTCATTAGTTCCTGGCTTTATCTTAAGTCTAGGATAGCCATTGGATCAACTAAATAACCTCCATTTGTTTGAATATGCACAGGGATTTGGGAGAGAGCGCAGGTAACTTTTTTCTTTGGTTTTTACTGTATGTATTTGGGGCTGATGTGTACTATGGTCGTCGCTGCCGCCCAGGAATGATGGGAGTTTGAGCGCAGGACTTGATTTTTTGTATTTGTATTCACTTTTGTATCACACTGCTATGTTACAATGATGCTGCCCATCCCATGCAGGGCCGGTGCAAGGATTTTTGCCGCCCTAGGCAAAAACAATTTTGCCGCCCCCCCCATATGTCCTGCCCACCATGTGACATCACAATGCCCCGCCCATATGCTCTGCCATATGGCCCAACGCCAGTCTTCACAAAGTGTCTTTTATCTGAAAAGACAGTGTGTTTACATTAAAAAGCCTACAGGCATAGGCTATAGACACCAGAACCACTACATTATGCTGTAGTTTTTCTGGTGACTATAGTATCCATTTAATGTGAGGTAAATTAGAGATTAGTGCCACTAATAATATATTGGATTGCCTACTTACCACCAGATGAGGACAAGAGGCTGATGATGGGCTCAGTCTGGCTCCACAGGTCTGGTGTAGAAGAGGCTCTCTGAAGACTGTTTTTAACAGTGTTCACAACAATTAACGAACAGGAAGCAGCTCCATTTTTTTAGGGCCCCTTACACAGCTCAAGGTCTGGGCCCCCAGGGGGCATACGCCTACAATGCCCACCCATAAATCCACCTACATGGCCCATCCATGAGTTGGGGATTTTTTATGTGTGCAATTTGTGTAAGGGATGTAGTGTGTTTATATGGGATGTAGTGTGTGTTTGCGTGTAAGGAATGCATTGTATGTGTGTGTGTGTGTGTGTGTGTGTGTAAGGGGTGCAAGGTTTGTTTCTGTGTATGTAATTGAATGCAGTGTGTGTCTGTAAGGGGTGCATTAATTATGTAAGAGAACGTAAGGGATGTATTGTGTGTGAGTAGGAATGCATTGTATTTTTCTGTGTGTGTGTGTGTCACTTAGTGCTCTCCCTTGGCCCCCTGTCCCTCTGCAGTCCCCCCTTGGTGGTCTTCTCACTCCCCTCTCCCCCCCCTTAGTGGTCCTCCCTCTCCCAAACCCCTTAGTGGTCCTCCCTCTCTCAAACCCCTTAGTAGACCTTCCCCTACTCCCACCAACCCCTTAATGGTAATCTCCCCCCCCCCCCCTCAGTGGTCCTTACCCTCCTTCCCTCTCCTTAGTAGTCCTCCCTCCTTACCCCCCTTTGGTGGTCCTTCCCCCCCTTAGTGGTCCTCCCTCTCCCAAACACCTAGTGGGCCTCCCCTCCTCCTCCCTCAGTGGTCCTTACCTTCCCACCCCCGTTCCCCCTGTGTTCCTTCACCCCTCCCCCAGTGGTCCTGACTCACCCCTCCCCTAGTGGTCCTTACCCTCCCCTCCCCTAGTGGTCCTTCCTCCCTCCTCCCCTCCCGTAGTAGTCCTTACCCTCCCTCCCCTCCCCTAGTGGTCCTTCCTCCCCCTCCTCTAGTGGTCCTTACTCTCCCCTCCCCTAGTGGTCCTTACCCCCCCCCTCCAGTGGTTCTTACCCCCCTGGTCCTTACCCACCCCAGGGGTCATTATCCACCACCCTCCCTCCCCTAGTGGTCCTTATCCCCCCCTCTCCCTCCCTCCCCTAGTGGTCCTTATCCTCCCTCCCCTCCGCTAGTGGTCCTTACCACCCCCTCATGGTCCTTACCCCCCCCCCCCAGTGGTCCTTACCCACCCCAGTGGTCCTTATCCACCCCCTCCCTCCCCTAGTGGTCCTTATCCCCCCCTTTCCCTCCCTCCCCTAGTGGTCCTTATCCTCCCTCCCCTCGTGGTCCTTTCCCCCCCTCATGGTCCTTACCCCCCCCAGTGGTCCTTAGCCCCCCCCCTGGTCCTTACCCACCCCCAGTGGTCCTTACCTCCCTCCCCTCCCCTAGTGGTCCTTTCCCCCCCTCATGGTCCTTATCCCCCCCCCCTGGTCCTTACCCACCCCCAGTGGTCCTTATCCCCCCCTCTCCCTCCCTCCCCTAGTGGTCCTTATCCTCCCTCCCCTCCCCTAGTAGTCCTTTCCCCCTCATGGTCCTTATCCCCCTCCCCAGTGGTCCTTACCCCCCTGGTCCTTACCCACCCCCAGTGGTCCTTTCCCCCCCTCATGGTCCTTATCCCCCCCCCTGGTCCTTACCCACCCCCAGTGGTCCTTATCCCCTCCCTCTCCCTCCCTCCCCTAGTGGTCCGTTATTCCCCCCCCTCCCCTAGTGGTCCGTTATTCCCCCCCTCCCCTCCCCCAGTGGTCCGTTATTCCCCTCTCCCCTAGTGGTCCGTTATTCCCCCCCCACCCCCCCTCCCCTAGTGGTCCGTTATTCCCCCCCCCCTCGTGGTCCGTTATTCCCCCCCCCCCAGTGGTCCGTTATTCCCCCCTCCCATAGTGGTCCGTTATTCCCCCCTCCCCTAGTGGTCCGTTATTCCCCCCCACCCCCCCTCCCCTAGTGGTCCGTTATTCCCCCCCCCCTCCCATAGTGGTCCGTTATTCCCCCCCCACCCCCCCTCCCATAATGGTCCTTACCCTCCCCTCCTGCCCATGTAGCGTGGCCGGGCGGCGCGGAACCAGGGACAGGAACCTCTGTTTCCTGTACCCGGCCGCCGGCAGACTGACAGGAAGTGCTCACTCAGTGAGCGCTTCCCTTCAGTCCGCCGGCGGCCGGGTACAGGAAACAGAGGTTCCTGTCCCTGGTTCCTCGCCGCCCGGCCACGCTACATGGAGAGACCGGCAGGAGGGAGCGCTCTGCGCTTCCCTCCTGCCGGTCACTGAAACCCGGCCGCCCTCGATGCAGCAGTGCTGCGCCGCCTGGGGCTTGTTAAAGCGCTCAGGCGGCGCAGCATGAGGAGGCGCACCGGGGACAGGGATCCGGCGCCCCCTGATACGTTGCGCCCTAGGCGGCTGCCTAGGTCGCCTTACAGGTGGCGCCGGCCCTGATCCCATGTGTTCCTTATTAGGGGTTAATAAGCATGCAGGGGTGTATATAAAAAAAAATACCCCTCATTAGAGATGTCTTTGCCAGAAGCTTAAGGAATCAAGGTGAATGAATGGTTAGTTTAGGACCCACTTGAGAGGTTTGCCTTGACGTGGCAGGTGGGCTAAAGTCTCATGGCCATTGGAGTAACTAAATGACCTCCATTTGTTTAAATATGCATAGGGATTTAGGAGAGCGTGCAGGTAACTTTTTTCTTTGGTTTTTACTGTATGTATCTGGGGCTGATGTGTACTATGGTCGTTGCTGCCGCCCAGGAGTAATGGGAGTTTGAGTGCAGGTCTTGTTTTTTTTTATGCCTATCCCACGGATGCTTAAACTATAACTCCATAACAGTTCAGGCTCAATAGGGATTACATATTTAATTCAGCCATATTGTAAAGCTACCTTTTTGGGTTGTGTCAAGCCTTGGTTCTGAACCTATGAGACATACATCTACCGTTTGGCTTCAATATAGCACCCAATTTATTTTCTTTAGATAACTTTTCAAATGATTTCAGATTTTAAGATGAACTTTTAAAATGAAATATTTGCATATTGTTTTATATAATTGTTTATAAATGATATATTTTTTGATATTTTAATATTTAATAATTTTTTTTTTTAAAACGCTTATCCAGAAGTATTAAGTCATTTGAATAGCTTATCTAAAAGTATTAAATTGAGGTCCAGGTTAAATTGGCTATTTCCCCCCTGCAAATCCACAGGAACATTCCAAACATCATAACCACTACAGCATGTTATAGTGGTTATGGTGCCAGTACTGCCTAAGTGCCAACCCAGTGTATGTAGTCAAACCATTCGCCAACATTTTGACTTCTTACTTGGGTCTGGGTGCTATTCCTAGCTGCAGGGATAATTGTGGGGCAAAATAAATAGTATTTTGTGAAAATTAAAAAAAAAATATATAATTGTATTAATAATAAAATATTAATTTTTATTGACATGAATACTAATATGAATATTAATATGACGAGGTCTGACACTGGCTCTATGAGATACGTCCCGCTGATGCTTTCTGGAGTAGTTACAGTAGATACTAGTGGCAGCTTTTGGCACTTATAACAGGAGAGGCAGGGATTGGTGGTGGCATTTTCAGTTAATGATAAACCCTATGTTTAAGACCTCGATTTAAGATGTCTGGATACAATTTTTAAATAAATTTATATTATGAAAAATATAAAAATATATATTTCGATATATTTTTTATATATTGATTTATATATATATATATATATATATATATATATATATAATATATTTGTTTATATTATAACATTTTGAAAAAAAACGATTTTAAAAGTTTATCCCAAGATATTAAATAATTAGAAGATATGATCCCAAACTATTAAATTGAGGCCTAAATTAGCAAAGACTATTCTTGTCAGAGACTTACCTGCACCAGGTCGCTCCCCTCATTGAGCAGCTGAACACTACATGTAAACATAGAATAGAGTATTCTGACCATTTGGTCCCACAAACAGCTCCTTCTGCTGGTTCGCATGGGCCCGAAATCCATGCTTCTGCTTCTTGACTGTACATAGTAGAGACACTGCCCGCTGTATTGGTGCATCTTTTATGTATTCAAATCGTGTGACGTCACTCCCATCCTTAAAGTGACCACATCATCTAGGCAACCTCATATTCTATAAATTTGGAGTCACAGAGATGACATTGACCAATCAAAAAGTGTGTTACCATATATAAAGTTAATTTGGGCCCTTGCTCATTGCCCTATTGTGGTTTCTGCCCTGATACACGTTGGTGCTCATAGTGAGTCTCTCTTGTTATAACTAGATATTGTATTTAAGTTTGTGAAATTCTGGTATCCTGATACAGCTTAAGTATTTCTGGTATCCTGACGTGGCTTGTTATTCTGTTATTCCGCAATTTCTAAATCCCTAACCATGGCTATTCTTGACTGTCTTTATCTTAAGTTCGATCACCCTAAGGCCCGGTAATACGTCTATCTAGAACCTCTGTTTGTGGGATTCGCCATTCCTGTAAGTTGGGGTACGTCCCCTGTGACAGTTTTAAAAAAAGAATTATCATGTGATATTTTTTGTATTATTATGTTTGAATAGAGGGGACAACCTCCAAGAAACCTGATGAAATATATGTTCGCCGTCCAACCACTCGAATGAGATTGTCCAAGTACGCTTCCTATAACACTTATCACCACTGTGAACAATGCCACCAGTACATGGGTTACAATCCCAGGTTTCAGGTAAGCTCAGAGAATGCTAGACATGCATGTTATAAGCGTGCATGTGTTTTATATCCTTTACTGTTAGTGGTTCCCTGCTTGTGGTAGACTAATTGTCCTAGAGTTCCTCTCTTATGGCTGGTTACAAATTGATGCGCATTCTTATTATCCTACATTTCGTTGAGCATTGTTTTCTGAGGTGTCTGTTTGTTTTAGATGTATGAGTCAAGTCTACATGCTTTTGCCTTTTCGTATTCAATGCTTGGAGAGGAAATACAGCTCCACTTCATCATCCCCAAATCCAAAGAGCATCATTTTGTCTTCAGTCAACCAGGTGGCCAGCTGGAAAGCATGAGGTTGCCACTTGTCACAGATCAGGTAATTTATATATTTTCCAAAATATTGATATCTGTTCAATTTTCCTAATTGATTGATTTTTTTTTTTTCTTCTTTTGAATTTGTATTTGTTTAGAAGACATTGTTTAGAAGACATTTTTGTTTCTTTGGAAATTACATAATAGAAAATAAAACATTTAAAATCACCCATAACATTTGATTTTCTTTTAAATGTGGTGTAAGGATTTAGTAAGTGACTTCTCAATCCAGTTCTGCCCTGGCACAGTCAGGGCACAGAATGCAAATGAGGAGGAGAACAGAAACACTGTTGCTGTTTCTTCTCTTCCTTTAAAGGATCACTATTATGTCAGGAAAACAAAGCGGTTTTCCTGACACTATAGTGTCCTGAGGGTGCCCTTCAGGGTCCCCCTCCCGTTGCGCTGAAGGGGTTAAAACCCCTTTAGGTACTTACTTTAATTCAGCGCCGGGCTCCATCGGCAGTGGTGACCTCTCCTCCCCGTCTGACATCAGCTCCCCCGTCCGACGTGAGGGGAGCCGAATGCGCATGCGCGGTAAGTGCCGCGCGCGCATTCAAAGTGTCCATAGGAAAGCATTTCTCAATGCTTTCCTATGGATGCTCTGCACGATGGATGCAAAATTCGCCTCCAGCGCCGCAGATGCGCCTCTAGCGGCTCTCCGGAAGACAGCCACTAGAGGCTGGATTAACCCCAAATGTAAACATAGCAGTTTCTCTGAAACTGCTATGCTTACATCTGAAGGGTTAAAACCTGAGGGACCTGGCACCCAGACCACTTCATTGAGCTGAAGTGGTCTGGGTGACTATAGTGTCCCTCTAACTGTGCTAAATAGCAGAACAAAACTAACTAAGAATGACAGGGAGCCAATATGGAGGTGCCCATTTCAGGATAGAGAGAAGGTGGATTTCGACATTTAATTTTATTTTTCAGACTTTCATATCTGTTAAATATTACATTACAAATCCTGGGAAATTACATATTCCCTTTAAATTGAAATAATTTATGCTCTCTAACTTTTAAGAATGTTTTCGAGCAATTGATAAAACATGTGTTTGTTTTTTTTCCTAACTAGAATGCAGATTGTGTGAAAAGTCCTATTTTCACTTCTACCACCGGCCGTCACGAGCATGGCCTATTCAACCTTTACCATGCCATGGATGGAAGCAGTCACTTACACATTCTGGTTGTTAAAGAATATGAGATGGCAATCTATAAAAAGTACTGGCCAAATCACATTATGCTGGTTCTGCCCAGCATCTTCAACAATGCCGGAGTGGGTAAGCAGAATGTATGAAACCAAAGATCTGTATTTGTTTTGATCACAAGTTCATTTCACCTGATTTTTTAATGTTTTTTTTTTCTTTTCTTAATTGTGTATTGTTTGTGGTATTCTTATAAATCTGCGTTATCAGTGCTGCTGAGATGTGGCTTCCCCTGGGCTCAGTGAAGAGCCCTGGTTTGTTTAAAACAATCCTAATTTGGGGAATGGCGCCAATGAGCTAACCTGCTTGGTATCTTCCCCAGGGCTGAATTTCTCTTAAGGTTGTCAATGCCTGTGGGCAATGGGCAAGAGAAGGGCTTCACGGCTGGTGGGAAAATCAATGATCTCCCTTAACATGCTGCCCATTCTCATGCTGGTTACCAAGGTAATGCTCTGCCGGAAGGAGCAATGCAAGTGGTCTGCACCTGCAGAAGGTGCAGACCAAACGATGCACCCCTGGATCACAGAGGATTACTATTGCCCCTCACTCCCCCAACATACACTAAAACACCTGTCTACACTAACAAACAACAGTACCTATCACCACCTACACACAAACTACAGTCCTTATTCCCCCTGCACACATACACTAAAGCCCCAATTTCAATACACACATTAACTGCAGCCTTGGTTTTCTCCACAGACGATGTAGAGAAAATTCCTCCACATACACACCACAGTTCAAATTCCCCCGACTCTCACTATAGCCCTAATTCTCCCCCATACACTACACCTCCAGTTTGCCCCCACCAAACAAATCCTACAACCTGTTTCCATTCAAAAAACACCCTACAGACCTTCTCCCCTGGCTTACGAACAAGCAATAATCCCAGGCACAGTACCCACAGTGAGAGAATAATCCAGCAGTATAACAAGCACAATCAACCGTAAAATCCAAAAGTATCCCATCACCTTTCCCAATAACTAGACGACACACAGTATCAGGAGCAGAACTTCACTTTTATTCCACAACCCCTGCTTTTATGCCTCTCTCCCACTGAAAGGGAGACACCCACAATACTTAGTACAGTCACCAATCAGATACATGTTACCTCCCACACATCTCCTCCCCTCTGCCTGTGATACAATTATCTCAACACAATAGACTAACTTAATTATCACAGGCAGAAAATATATAGTTTTTACACACATGCTGTAACTTTAAAAATATACATCAAATCTTCCTAAAATACATTTTCAGAATCAGCATACTTAAAATATAAACATACTCAAAAATTAAGTCAGTCAGTTCAGGGGTTAAAAAGTTAGGTGGAGGTCCCTTTAGGACAACTAAAGCATGGCTTTCCAGCCCAAACCAGTTCCAACTAGTCTGGCAGTGTGCCTGGGACAACGCCCTGCCGGAGAACAATGGGATAGGAAACGGGGGAGGGGTACACCTTCCTATACACAATCTATACACAGTCTAATAGAAGTCCATACCCTTTGCTTAAAGGACCAGTAGCCGCATAATAAAAATCCCTTATGCCCAAATATGTTCTTAAAAGGCAATACATCCCAGTGGCCGTAGTCACAGGGCAGGAGGCGGGCAAGCAGCCCCCTCCAAAAACTCATGGCAAACTCCTTTAGAGGGGCGAGTTTGTTACATATCTCCCCTTTCCCGTTGAGACTATCCAGACCCCAGACCTCCAATCAGTCTGGTGCTCTGATAGTCGGCTGGCCTTTCTCACAAGGTGTAGTTGTCTAGATGGCCTCCTGCCACATGTGCCCAGTTGTAGATCCATTGTCTGGTGGGAAGGCAACCAGGGCACCCTCTCCCCTGGTTGGACAAAGTTGTTGCTGTGGGTAGCGAGTGCTGTTTCCCCACTCTGGACCTGGTGGGTAGAGGCCAGCGGCACTCTGCCCTGTAGTCATTGGCTCCACTGGTTTGGTTCGTGGGTCGTCAGGCCCCAAAACAAAGCGGTAAGGAGGGCAGAGGCTACCTGCGCTCTGCCCAGATGCCAGCTCTTCTGCTGGGATGGGATCAGCGGGCGCTACCCCCAGGACTGGGTTGTGTATTGGCTGTGGAGAGGAGAGATCTGTTGCCTCCCCCAGGCATTCCTGTGAGGTTGGTTGGGAATCTGGACCGGCCGTCCAGCATCCCTGTGGGTCAGGTATAGAGACCTCGGTCCCATCTGTACCGTCCGGGGGTTCTGTATCTCCCCTTGGTGGGATAAGCTGACGCTGGGGAAAAGGGATAACAGGCTCCTCTCCCGGAAACACTCTCTCGCACTGGAGAGGGAGACAGACAGTCCCCCCTTCCTACAAATTGTCCTGCGGGGAAGTGAGATTGTCCGTCTCCCCTTCCAATAACATATTCAGCCGCTGGGGAGTGAGTCCGGTTGTCTCCCCTCCCTGTAAAGCACTCTGCCGCTGGGGAGGGGGACCACCTGTCCCTTCTCCCAATTACACACTTGGCTGCTGGAGATGGAGGACAACTGGGTTGCACGCTGTGGAGAGGGACAGACTTTCCCTACTCCTAACATATCCATCTGTGGTTGGCGATCTGGGCCGGCTGTCCAGTATCCTTGTAGGGCCGGTGGAGAGACCTCGGTCACTGCTCCACCTGCCAGCTGGGGTTCTTCCCAGGACCAGTCGATAAGGTCTCTCATCTCTGGAGCTGGTTGGGGAGTAGGTGGTACAGAACCTAGGTCTCCGGATGACGGGCTTAGTTGCTGGGGAGGAGGGATGAAACTCAACGCTCCCGATGGTGTACAGTCCATAACCCCCATCATGTCAGAGACAAGCGGTGTCACTTGATCATATAGGCAAGCATAATCCTGTTCAATCTCCCACTGCTCTAGTGGTACCTGCAGGGTATAGGGTGACTGACTGGAGCTGATCAGGTGCTGGTGATCAGGTGCTGGTAATCCTGCTCCAGTTCCAATTCCTGGACAGCCAATTCAGGTATGGCCTTCATAATTATATATGAAGGGGCGGGGGAGCTGTTTTAAGGAAAATGGCCTTGGGACAGCAAAGAGGGTAAACCCGACCCTAATACCCCCCACCACCCTTGGATGCAGTATTACTCACCCCCCCCCCCCCCCCTTTTTTTCTATCATTTTTTGCTCAGCATTTGCATCATGATCTTTTTTTTCTTTCGGTAACTTGGTGAAACTATAATAAAACATTGTCTTAGCAGTAAAGCAAGCAAATCCTATCCTTCCACAAGGAAACACTCCATCATATGCAAACTTGACATTCTGCCTCTTTGCTGCATAATCCTGTAAATAAAATACATAATAAAAGGAATATGAAGTTTGTTTCCCTAAATAAGCATGACGTGTGTTTATATGAAAATACTGCCCCTGAAGGGTTCTAGAGACATCGTAAAGGTTTATAAATACCTTCGCAACCTGTATGTGACCGGATAATGATTTCTTCTCTACATTACCTGACTACTTATTTATTTTATGGAAGTTTTGTTGCATAGCAGCTGCTGTGCCATAGCTTGTCAATTCTCTTCTTTATAATGCAGCTCTTGGATGTTTGTGTCCCAGGCTGCCTGATATCGATGGGAGTTAAACAAATGCCATATGCAACAACCATCATCCACCCCCCCCCCCCACGCCTCTTAGTGATATGCTTGTCACGGGAATAGGGAAAGAGACCCAATGTCACGCTTCTCTAAACCCCTCAAGGAGAGAAGGACAGAATTCTTGAAGGTTTGACACTGCTGAGTGTGACTTCTATCAACTTCAGGCAGATCATATATTTTCTTGGCCTGCACAGAGATTTTGGCCACCTGTTTCACAGTATTCCGTAACTGTAAGATGTTGTACATAAGTATACCCCCCCCCACCCCCCCCCCCATCCTGTGTGGTATATATCAGTTTAATATACTTTTAACAATTTGGTGTTTATGTGTCTGTATTCACATTAAATGGACCATAAAATAAAATGTATTACAAAGTTTAAAATGTACCCAGGAACGCATAGAACTGAGTCAACCACCTCAACCAAGGACACAGTAAAATACTGGGAGGCTTGCTTGAGATATGGACACAAAGTGACCTTTTACACTCATTTTCTATCGTCTTTTTAATTAAAAAGTATTATATATTTTTGTATTTTGAGGACAAAGAAAACTTGTTTTAATGTGATTGCTAATTATATTATGTATGTGTTTATTTTCTTCGTGTTTTTGTTTAATCGCTGTTCTTTACCAGAGTGCCTTGTAATTACAGCAAAATAATATCTGTTTGCCTTACTTCATTTTCCTCCCAGGGGCTGCCCATTTCTTAATTAAAGAGCTGTCTTACCACAATTTGGAGCTGGAACGCAGTAGACAAGCGGATCTGGGAGTCAGGCCTCAAGACATCTGGCCTTTCGTAGTCATCGCCGATGACTCTTGTGTAATGTGGAACACAGTAGACGTTAATGTGACAGGAGATCAGTCGAGGTAAAGTCTAACATTTTCATCTCATTAGTATTCCTGTAGGACTTTCACAATGCCGGCCGATGCACTTTTTAATTGGAGTGATGATTAGAAAAGTTGTTTTTGCTATTTGACCTTCTACAAATTGTTCATTTCAGTTTTTATTTAAAAGTCTAATTTTTTTTTTTCTAGTTAAAATTTTATGTCCACTGCAGCATGTCTTGAGCTGTAACCAAACACAACTTTAGGCTCTTGTATTGGAAAGTCAGTATTTTTCCAATGTATTACTTACAGGACTGCGAGTTTTGGCTCTAAAGGTACAAAGGGTCACATGACTACTGACACAGTCTTTAGAAGTTGTCATTGTGTTTAATTGCATTTAAAGGGGCATTCAAAGCACCAAAACTGCTAACTGGGTTATCCATGGAAAACTACCGAATTCCGATGGCAATTCTCACGTTTACTAAAGCTTAAATGAGCTTCAGCCGGTCCAAACGATTCTGTAACATCGGTTTGGATTAGTTTGTTCCTTGAAGCACACCCAATGGTTTCTTAATAACAGGCATATTTTATTTGGAGTTCAGAGGAAAAGAGAAAGTTTCGGCACTATCCTGCACCTTTGTCAGGAACTATGTTTTCGTTCTATTTGGATTGTTTGGGAGTTGGCCCTCCAGGTTTGGAGAACTCCTAAGGGAGTATTCCCTTAGTGAGTGTATACATTGCCTCTATATATATTCATGTGCTGCCTGAGATTAGTAGATGTTACAGGAGTCTTGGGCAGCAGCCTCATATATACGTCCCATTCTTGCTCAGGAATTGGTCTCCTAGACCGCACAGAGGTGATTTTTGCACTATTTCATTCATTACGTGAAATTGTTGCACAAATGGTGTCACCGTCCATAAGGTGCACAGTTTGAAGACACGATCTGCCTAGATACATAGATATTATAAGTATAAAGTACTTATTCAGCAGCTTTGAATACTAGTTTCCAGACAATGTAAATGGGTAAAGTAGCATGGTCACTATATAGATCTCCTGTCTGTCCTTAATTCTGTAGGTTCCCTTGACAACAGCCTTAGCGTATCTTTGTGGCCCAGAATTTAAATGAGCCTCGTCCCAGCAATAAACAGATGTGTTGCCCTTTTGATATGCAGATGTTACATTTCAAATTATTATAAATTTAGCATATACTGAAATTAATTCAAAGATTTTGTTTTTGCCACACGTTTATTGAGGTTTAAATAAGGAGCCAGACATAGAGAAACACAGATGGAGGCAGACGACAAAAAACAAGACAGACATGTTTGTTTTTCCATGTAGTGCTTATTTTTCCCATTTACTTGAAAGAGATATTTTAAAGGTCAGCTTCTAAACGTGAAAGTGTTTAAAATAAATCAGTTAGAATTTTTATTTATTCATCTGATTGCAAAAATGATTTGTTTTCAATATTTTTTCAATATTTAGAGAATATTCTTGGTCTGAAAGAAACATTTCTTTGAAATACATTCTTCAACATATGGAAGCGTCCCAGAACATTACTCAGTATGCTATGATTGGGATGAGAAAATGGACAAGTAAAATAAAAGCCTCGGACTTGAAAGAGCCATTCTCGCGTTGTCACATGCATGACTTCATTCTCCTCAATGTTGATCTCACTCGGGATGTACAGTACAACCAGAACAGGTTAGCAAAGGGATTAGCAGATAAGGAACAGAAAAATATGTCAAGTTAATTTAAATTTAAAAAAGCACATCACGGCCAATATGTTGCCTACCCTGGTCTACTGTATATCTATATCTGTAATTTCCTATCAATTCTCAATACGGAAACATTGCACATATTCTTAAATCATTTTGCACAAACAAAATAATCCAAATCTTGGAAATATATATTGTTGCTGTTGCTTCAGGTAGTTTCTTTAAAAGAATGTCATACCATATTAACATGAATACCAATGATTTAGATGACAGTCTTTCTTAACCCCTTAAGGACCAAACTTCTGGAATAAAAGGGAATCATGACATGTCACACATGTCATGTGTCCTTAAGGGGTTAAAGGGTTACTCTAACCAAAAAAACAATGGTTTCATTAAACAGTGTTTTTGGTTAGAGTAACCCTTGGGTGCTAGTCTGCCCAAGCCAAGCTTGTTAAAACATAAAGGTAAAATGTATCTCTGTTCCAGCACTGAGGCCAAATTCGACCTGCAGCCTGATATTCCTTGGCTGACATCACTCCCGCTCGCTGGGGGAATGTTAGGGAGGGCAGGCCAAGGTTGGGCATGTGCGGCAAGGGAGGGGTGGGAGAGGGGGGCAACATGCTGCCAGCATGCTGTGTGTACTGACACTAGACTCCAGTATGGACAGAATTCATAATAGCCAGTCCAGTAATCTTGATTTTTGCTGGCTAATGACGTCCCAGTGACGCTGTCGGAGGTTTAGTTACACCTCCAGCAGCAGAGGGGTTAAACTCTGTATGTGCAATGTTTCGTAGAGAAATGTTGCACTTACAGACTCCAGGCACCATAACCACTTCAAATCACTGAGGTGGTCATGTCGCTACATTTAGTCCCATTAATGTATGTTTTCAATCAGATTAGTTGGAGCAACTATATGACGCATAAAATAAACATTTTTATTTTGAGTTTTATGTTTTTAAATGTAACTGGTAAAGGAATACATTGAAGGGTCTACTTCTTATTTTTCTTTACACCAATTGCTACAGTACTTTGTCAGATGTATATATCCACTGTGTAGGTGGAACGGAACCTCGTATACATAGGAATCCAGCAATTCTTATGATATGGAAAAAAATATCTCTGCTATAATTATCAATATGATAACACCCTAATGTGAGTAAATAGCTGTTTTACGTCAGTGTTTTGGGATGGACAGTGTTAAGTCAAGCACATGCATGCACACTCCTAAAGTAAATTGGCAGAGATTATTACCTGGGTGGCCATAGAAACAACACTGGTCGATAAAGGCATTAATGTGACATAGAAACTCGGCTGTCAATGAGGAGTTAGATAGCTGTAGTTTAGGCAGCAGAGAAAGGATCATTACTGATGGCTATCACAGAGCAGATCTTGCCGAGCCAGTCATTACAGCCGGACAAGAGATCCCCACGAATATTGGTGAAATTGTTTTAATGTGATGATGGGAAAATGAATATATAACTTATGGCTAGATAACCTAAGATACAGGCCTTGCTGTATTAATATCCGCAATAATCTACGGTAGGTTTAGGTTTAGGACAATGGAACTCCGAGGCTGATGTACTTAGTCTACAGGTGGGTTGATGTTATTATAAACTGTAGTGGGGAATTTCATGGTTGACAAAAAGATAACATTCCCATTATTTATTAAGTGCCTGTTTTTCTTATAAAATTTTATTAGGTTAACTAACTAGAATAAAACTATATAAAAAAAGGCTTGTACTGGATAGAATATGTATTCCAATGTTAAAAAACCAAAACCATTTGCATATAATATTGCTAAAACATTAGCATTAAGCACAAGGAGACGGCAATTAAATGCTCTATTTAACCAAAGCAGAGAGGACAATTCTAAAAGATAAACCAACGGGCTCCATTACACATGTTTAAATAGGGGATGTTTTACATCCCATCGGTCACTGTGGCATAAATGTGTAAATGCCACTTTTAAGTCCCGGATACGTAATAGCCCCATAGAGCCAGGATATAATGTCATTCCGGTAGTAGTCTGTTTTGATCTTAAAGGAACACTCAAGACACATGAAGCATTTCAACTTGCTGAAGTGCTTTATGAGTATGGAGTCTGTCATATTTGTGACCGTTTATAAAAGTGCAGATTTCAATAGAAATCCTCACTTTCATATTTAAAAACAGAAACACCTCCCTGGCTTTCAATTGAACAGCCAATGATGCTTTCTTCCACTTTATTTAGTTCTTCAGAACTAACAGAACTAACAGGTGCACTAGCCTATGGGAATTTGATTAGCTGAGATCATCAACACCGATGATATCAGCCCGATGATATCAGCCAAAGGGGCGGAGCTTGAGCAGGTAGACCAGCACTGTGATGGAGAAATGAAACGTTAATTGCCTTGTTTAACCCTGTCTGATGACTAGGGTACTATAGTGTTGGGAAAAACACATTTGTGATTCTTTAAAGGATTCAAAATGTTAAAATAAAATAAAAAGACTCAAGCATTCCTCACAATTAGAAGGTGATTTCCATTCACTGTTATGGGGTTACGTGTTAGTGGAGGAGTCACTGTAATACTACGTTTTATCATTCATTTACATCAGTCATGACTAACCTTCATACACCTTATGTTTCCCACCTGGGATATATAGTCCTCAATCAGCTATGGTGCCAACGTAAGCCGCTGGTAGTGTGGGACATTGTCGAACCATGATTACATAGGTAAAGAATGTTATTGGTGAGTTTGTATCGTACATTGAAAAAGTGATGTTTTCCTTTTCCAGGTTTACGTGTGATGATGTTGACTTTAATGTCCGAGTGAACAGCTCAGGACTGCTGATTTGCCGATTTAATCGGTTCAGCGTAATGAAGAAGCAGATTGCCGTGGGAGGCCATAGGTCACTGCATATCAAATCAAAGGTAAGAATAAAATCATAAATCAATGTGGCAACTCTCAAAGGGACACAATCGAAAAATCGAATACTTTGCTAGTATATATTGTGCTTTCTATGTTGTTGCATTTATACAGAAATACCATGACTTTGTTCAGTTCTCCATTTAACTTTTTGTATTTGACAATTTATTAACTTGTTTGCACTCAGAATATGTTTTCAGTTTTTTATCATTTTTTTTTTCTTCCAATTCTCAGGTGCTTGACTCATCCGTGTCGATTTCGTCCGCTCATTATATCTGTGCTCCAGACAGCAAGCACACTATCCTGGCTGCCCCGGCCCATCTACTGCTAGAGAAATACTTACAGTTCCACAGCCACAGGTTTTTTCCTCTGTCGGTGAAAAATGTCCGTCATCCGGTGCTAATCGTGGATTGCTACCTGAATCTGGGGCCACAGGTTAGGAAATAAGAAAACAGCCTTGAAATATTACATTTATCCTCTGTGTACAATTTCCATAAATTCATACTGAAAACTAAAAAAAAAAAAGTGAAAATCCAAACTGAATTCAAAACGGATTTCAAATTTAAGTCCAAAGTAGCCAAACTGAAGGCATATTTGAAAGCATATACTTTTTCCAATTCAGCCATTATGGCCTTAAATTTCAAATTCACTTTGAATTCTCAGTGGTTTTTTTTGAGCCATACCATTGTATTGGGAGATATGGTATAGCTTTTTTATAACATGCCTTAAAGTGCTTCTATCATGAGAATAATTTGAAAGCTCTTTAATAAAATGCTATTTTTTCTTAGAACTGTATTGTAACTTAGAGTTGTATGGGGTGTATTTTGAGTGTCAGATATACCCCACTCGATGTTGTGATTTCATCCTTTTTTTCTCAATTTTATTTCACCAGTAGGGGGTGATTTTTTTTTTTTTTTTAATATGAAAAAAATTATAGTTACTATAAAAATCTAATTTATCAGTTTGATTTTGCAAATGCTAGCCCTAGGAGAAGCCTTTCTGTTTAGATAAACGTACATCTTCCTGTTTTTCTTTTCAGATTAGCGTCTGCTATATGAGTTCTCGCCCACACTCAGTCAATGTTAACTGTTTCAACGTCACGTTTAGCGGGCTCCTTTTGCATCTTTGTGATTCCTTTGTGGTTGCAAGTTTTTTGAAAAAGTTCCAGTTTCTAAAAGGTAAATTATACAGTCATATGATAGCAATGGAAAAACAAAAATTACTTCCCAAAGGCCGATGATGTCCTTGCAGTCATCACTAAAAGGGCTCATGGTGGAAATGATGCTAAATAATAAACAATTATTGCTGTGCATAAAAAAGCAAGTTTTATAAAATTCTAAATGACCAGTTTACCATTGTAGTGTTTCTCTAACACTCTCCACCCTGCAACTCATGGGGTGTAGAAAGAGAAGAGGCCACTCGCTGTGCACCCCAGTTTTATATTTTCCAAATAGATTTATTTTTCTCAGCGATAAAGTGTCACTGCAGTAATAATTGACAGGCTTACCTCTGGTATTTCCCTAGTATCATGCTTTCTTAGCACTTATTCTAGGAAAATAGATCTAAATATCTCCATTACTCTCAAAAGTCTGCCTGCAAGGGGTGATAGTACAAATCACTGATCTTTAAAGGACCACTATAGGCACCCAGACCACTTCAGCTTAATGAAGAGGTTTGGGTGCCAGGTCCACCTAGGATTAATCCTTTCGCTGTAAACATAGCAGTTTCGGAGAAACTGCTATGTTTACTTTAGGGTTAATCCAGCCTCTAGTGGCTGTCTCGTTGACAGCCGCTAGAGGCGCTTCCGCGCTTCTCACTGTGAAAATCACAGTGAGAAGATGCCAGCGTCCATAGGAAAGCATTGAGAATGATTTCCTATGGACTAGCTGAATGTGCGCGCATGCGCATTCAGCCGATGACGGGGAAAGGAGGAGGAGAGTCCCCCCCCCCTTCCTCTCCATCCAGCCCGGCGGGAGTGGGACCCTGAGGGTGGGGGCACCTTCAGGGCACTATAGGGCAAGGAAAACAAGTATGTTTTCCTGGCACTATAGTGGTCCTTTAAAGTGATGTTCAAGCCTAAATGGACACTATTAGTCACCAAAACAACTTTAGAGTAATGAACCAGTTTTGGTGTATAGATCATGCCCCTGTTGTCTCACTGCTCCATTCTCTGCTTTTTAGGAGTTAAATCACTCTGTTTATGCAGCCCTAGTCACACCTGCCTGCACGTGACTTGCACGGACTTCATAAACACTTCCTGTAAAGAGAGATTTAATGTATAAACTTCCCTTATTGCACATTCTGTTTAATTTAGTATTTCTTATCTCCTGCTCTGTTAGCAGCCTTCTAGACCCTATATGAGTCTCCTGTGTGTGATTAAAGTTACATTTACAGAGCTTTACATAAACTTCTAAAGTAAGTTAACATCTGATTGAAAAACAATTTTTAACATGCAGTCTTTGTCAGTCACAGCCAGGGGAGGTGTGGCTATGGTTGCATTAACAGAAACACTAGTGATTTAACTCCTAAATGGCAGAGAATTGAGCAGCGAGACTGCAGGGAAGTGATCTATACACATACAGTTGCAACAAAAAGTATGTGAACCCTTTGGAATGATATGGATTTCTGCACAAATTAGTCATAAAATGTGATCTGATCATCATCTAAGTCACAACAATAGACAATCACAGTCTGCTTAAACTAATAACACACAAAGAATGAAATGTTGCCATGTTTTTATTGAACATATTGAACCATGGTTTTATTGAACCATGTAAACATTCACAGTGCAGGTGGAAAAAGTATGTGAACCCCTAGACTAATGACATATCCAAGAGCTAATTGGAGTGAGATGTCAGCCAACTGGAGTCCAATCAATGAAATGAGATTGGAGGTGTTGGTTACAGCTGCCCTGCCCTATAAAAAACACACACCAGTTCTGGGTTTGCTTTTCATAAGAAGCATTGCCTGATGTGAATGATGCCTCGCATAAAAGAGCTCTCAGAAGACCTACGAATTGTTGACTTGCATAAAGCTGGAAAGGGTTATAAAAGTATCTCCAAAAGCCTTGCTGTTCATCAGTCCACGGTAATACAAATTGTCTATAAATGGAGAAAGTTCAACACTGCTGCTACTCTCCCTAAGAGTGGCCGTCCTGTAAAGATGACTGCAAGAGCACAGCGCAGACTGCTCATTGAGGTGAAGAAGAATCCTAGAGTGTCAGCTAAAGACTTACAAAAGTCACTGGCAAATGCTAACATCCCTGTTAGCGAATCTACAATACGTAAAACACTAAACAAGAATGGATTTCATGGGAGGATACCACAGAGGAAGCCACTGCTGTCCAAACAAAACATTGCTGCACGTTTACAGTTTGCACAAGAGCACCTGGATGTTCCACAGCAGTACTGGCAAAATATTCTGTGGACAGATGAAAGCTGAGTTGTTTGGAAGAAACACACAACACTATGTGTGGCGAAAAAGAGGCACAACACACCAACATCAAAACCTCATCCCAACTGTGAAGTTTGGTGGTGGGGGCATTATGGTTTGGGACTGCTTTGCTGCATCAGGGCCTGGACGGATTGCTATCATCGAAGGAAAAAATAATTCCCAAGTTTATCAAGACATTTTGCAGGAGAACTTGAGGCCATCTGTCTACCAGCTGAAGCTCAACTGAAGATGGGTGTTGCAACAGGACAATGACCCAAAGCATAGAAGTAAATCAACAACAGGATGGCTTAAACAGAAGAAAATATGCCTTCTGAAGTGACCCAGTCAGAGTCCTGACCTCAACCCGATTGGGATGCTGTGGCATGACCTCAAGAAAGCGGTTCCCAAGAATATTGCTGAACTGAAACAGTTCTGTAAAGAGGAATGGTCAAGAATTACTCCTGACCGTTGTGCACGTCTGATCTGCAACTACAGGAAACGTTTGGTTGAAGTTATTGCTGCCAAAGGATGTTCAACCAGTTATTAAATCCAAGGGTTCACATACTTTTTCCACCTGCACTGTGAATGTTTACATGGTGTGTTCAATAAAAACATGACAACATTTCATTCTTTGTGTATTATTAGTTTAAGCAGACTATGATTGTCTATTGTTGTGACTTAGATGATGATCAGATCACATTTTATGACCAATTTGTGCAGAAATCCATATCATTCCAAAGGGTTCACATACTTTTTCTTGCAAATGTAAACTGCTTCATTAATCTAAATTAGTTTGATACCTATAGTGTCCCTTTAATTGATTTTAGCATGAATGCAACTATTTATGTGGCTTTGTGACTCAATGCGAATATGGTTTCTATCTATCTATCCACAAATATATCAACAGACATTTTTTGCAATCCTTAAAGAAATAAATACAAAACTGTACCCATTAAAATTATGATGTAAAATAAAGCAGCTGTTCTCATGGTCCAGATAATTTTACTCTACAACTAGAGTGTTATTCAAAACAGGATGTAGTAACAAATACTATATAATATGCCAATCACAGGTGTTCATGGATGGTCCCTGCTCATCGCAATAATTCTCCTGTTTATCTTGAAACAACAAGAAATAAAAGTAACAGGAGCAGATCAGAACGGTGGTTATATAAATGTTTTATTAACCACTAACTTCAACTCTTCAGGCCAAAAGAGGAAAATAAAAATCTCTAAATACTTTATTGAATTATTTTATCCAAATTAGCTATTTTAGAAAAAAAATAAGTCAATTTGTTTTCTCCTTTCCTCAAGTGGATGTTTAAAGGGACACTATAGGAATCAGAACCACTACAGCTTAAAGGGCAACTGTCATTAAATTGTCGTTTTACATTTTATTTTTTAAGTATATTGATTTTATCTGTCTGAGCAACCATTTTGTATCAGACTGTTATCTGACCAACTACTGCTCAACCTAACTTATTAGTTTCTCCAGTTTCACAAGGATCAGTCACAGCAAGCTAGATTGAGCAGCAGTTGGTCAGATAAAAGTTGAGTCTGGCTCATCATGGCTGCCAGATAAAAAGTAATTTTTTTGCAAAATAAAAATCAACATACACAATTTAAAAATACATTATGAGGTTTCATAAAAACTTTCTAATCACTAGAAGTGAAAATTTGATGGCAGTCAACCTCTAATGATGTAGTTGTGGTGCAAACAGCCTGTCCCTGGAGGTTGAACAATGCAAATGCTGCCTTTTCTTAGAAAAGGAAGCTTATACACTGCTGCCTGTGACCACCTCTAGTTGCTGTCACTTCAATAGCCACTAGAGGTACTTCCTTGGTTTTGGTCATGCAAAGATTAAAGGACCGATGTTCAGTGTCTTCACATTATTCATAGAAACATAGAACACTCCCCACTGAAATAATGCATGCTGATTGTCTTGTGGGCACAATAGTCTTCCATTGCTTCCTTATGGGGAAGCATTGGATTGGCTGATATCATCAGGATTGCTCAGCCAAGGAGGCTTATTAGGGAAATGAAGGTACGTAAATCTCTTTTTTTAATTTATTCGTGGGGGGGCTGAACCTAAATAGTTACTGAAACACTATTGAGTTAGGAATATATGTTCGTATTCCAAACTCTTTAATGATCTTTTAAATCAGAACATTCTTTGTCTTGATAAAGTCGGATTAACTATCTTTCTTCCTTACCCAGGTGCTACCCTGTGTGTCATATGCCAGGATCGCAATTCTCTACGTCAGACGGTAGTTCGGCTTGAGTTAGAAGAAGAATGGCAATTTCGGTTGCGCGATGAGTTCCAAACCGCCAACGCTAAGGAAGACAAGCCTCTATTTATCCTGACTGGCCGCCATGTTTAAACATGTGTCGTATATTTTTTACTTTCACTATTATGTACATTATCCATCTACAAAATTCTGATAAAGAATATGACCCATTTTTCTGCACTGGATTAAAACGGTATTATTATTCAGAAGCCCGGAAATATTTTTCAGCGGACATATGGACAATGCTAGAATTCTTTCTGGTGAATGTTAGCCTATCTTGTATTTAATATATTTGTATATATTTTCAGCACTAAGGAATATTTGTATTTTAACTGTATTTTATTAATTTTTTTTAGCTAAGTATTTGTGTTATTGATGGCATACCTCATACTCTTTCACTGTGTTCATACCTGTCTGTGTCATGGTTTTCAGATTCCACTTTATTTCATTTTTTTTATGCCTTCAAGAAAATGAAACGGCTCTTAAAATATACATACTTTGCACTGTCAGAACTTTATTAGAACATATTATTAAATGTCTACTTTAATTACAGTTTATTGAAATTTAGTGACTATACATGGCTAAAACATGGTATATTGAAAAACAGAAACAATGGAATTCACAAACAGGAGAAAAAACAAACTTACCTTTTTTTTATTGAGAATAATAACTGCTTTAGATATGTTTTTATTCAATGTGTATAAATATTAAGATTTTAATCCAAATTGGATAACAATAGTTTTTTTTACCAATCACACACATTTTTCTGCAAACATTTACATAACGAAGGTAACAGTTTAAGCAGTCCAATTAAAGTCCTGATCGTTAAAGTATGAGAAGCAAGAAGCAACAGCCAAAAAGCACCATATGGACTGAAAAAATGCAATCCCTTATGTCCTTTGTGAAGAAGGAAATTTACTAGCCCGGAGAGAAGCAGCAAGCCAACTCAGTGTTATTGATATACAAAAAAACCCTACTGCTACTACTTACATGTTTTTGATTTGTTAGATTCTATAATAGAATTTTTGGATTAAAAGATACCTCTCGATGTATTTTCACGTACGCTCTTTTGATAGAGCATACAATTCTGGCTATACATCGTGCTAGCAGTTTTGCTAGCAAATGTATAGTTTGGGAGAAAAAACTAGTTACATTTGCATTATTTTTCTCCCTTTTTTCAGTCAAATCTTTGACATAGACTCTATGCCAATGATTTGACTGACAAGGGAGATAGCAGAAAAGACTTCCCATCCTAATGCTTTCCCAAGCATAGCAGCCACAGCACATGCTTTGCAGTTGCTATGGAAACTCCCTAGCAGGTGCTGCTAGCGCTGACTACGGAGTATAGGAACAGAGTGAGTGACGACACTCCATTTAGACACCCTGATGTTGACAACGAGGTTAGCGTGTCAACGTCATTGAAGAGCTTTGGCCTGTGTGGGGAAGCATTCCAAGCAGCACAAATCAAAAAAGACTGGAGGAGGAGCCCAGAACGGGCAGGGGTTGGTGTTACATGAAGAGTAATACCCACAAATCTGAGGAAATGGCTGTGCTGGAACGGTATGGTATGGTGATTAAATCACAGTATTTTACATTGAATACAACATGGATCTCTATGATATATGATGCATTCAATATATTTGGGGATGATTTAGCCAAAATTAGATTTCACTGTACAGGTTGACTTTAAGGGAAACACACAACAGTTTCAGTTGGGTACGTTCATTATACAAATATATTCGGGGCCAATACAAACCATTGTGTGGAAATCTATTCACAAACTGGACTTTACATAGGACACGAGGCCATGCGTTTAGACTGGAAGAAAGAAGATTTCGTCTAAGGCAAAGGAAAGGTTTTTTTACTGTAAGAATAATCAGGATGTGGAATTCTCTGCCTGAAGAAGTGGTTTTATCAGAGTCCATACAGATGTTCAAACAGCTACTAGATGCATACTTGCAAAGACAGAATATTCAAGGATATAATCTTTCAATGTAGGGTAATAACTGCTTGATTCAAGGATAAATCTGACTGCCATTCTGGGGTCAAGAAGGAATTTTTTGTCCTAGCTTGTTGCAAAATTGTGCTTCAAACTGGGGGCTTTTTTTTGGTTTTTTTTTGCCTTTGGATCAACAGCAAAAAACAGGTGTGAGGAAGGCTGAACTTGATGGACGCAAGTCTCTTTTCAGCTATGTAACTATGTAACTATGTAACTGAGAAGACATTAGGTGATATGTTGGGGGATTCCATCATAAGAGGTGTGGAGATGGACAATGGTGGTCTTGTGAGGTGTCTTCCCGGAGCTACTGCTCACAGAGACAGGAGACGTATCTGTAATATTGTTAAGCAAGCAAAGCAGGAAGGGGAATTGGATGTACTTGTCCATTTAGGGACAAATGACTTGGCTTGCAATGAGGTTTCAGAGGTTAAGGAAGTTTTTAGTGTTTTTGCCAATGATATACGGCAGGTTGCTTCCACACTGTCATTCTCTGAAGTTCTGCCTGTGCATAACACTCAGAATGACAGGCGGATGCGTATTAGGGACTTTAACTTGTGGCTTGGTGAATGGTGTCGGGAGCAAGGATTTGGCTTTATTGCTCATGGTAGCTCTGTTTGGAACGGAAATAAACTGTACAAAAAAGATGGTTTGCATCTTTCTCAAAAGGGAACAAATGTTCTCAGTGAGCAGTTCAGAGGTTTTGCTAAGATGTATTTAAACTAGGAGGGGGGGGGCAAAAGGGTGATAAAACATCAATCCAATTGTCCCCCAAAACAAGGACAGAAGGTGCCTGTAGCAAGTGTGTTAAAAAAATGATAAGCTTAGAGTCATGTCTACAAATGCTCGCAGTTTAGGGAATAAGATCCATGAACTTGTGGCAATAATGGCAACTGATAGTGTAGATTTAGTCGCTGTTACTGAGACATGGTATAATGAAAAAAATGACTGGGACATAGCAATACCAGGGTACTCTTTATATAGAAAAGACAGGGAAGGCAAGAAAGGGTGGCCCTGTATGTGAAGGATAGCATAAAATCTAGCCTAATAAAGGTTAGTGAGACGAACATAGAGTCCATTTGGGTTACGTTAGAATTTGGTAATCACACAGTAGTTCGTGTAGGTGTGATTTATAGGCCCCCAGGACAAATTGAAGAGTTAGATAATCTACTAGTTGAAGAAATAGCTAAAATGACAATGAAGGGGGAAGTTATCACCATGGGTGACTTTAATCTTCCTGATGTAAATTGGAAAACAAACATAGCTACTTGTGCTAGAAGCACACAAATTCTAAACTCCCTACTGGGATTGTCTCTAAAACAAGTCGTTGAGGAGCCAACTCGTAAAGAGGCCATACTAGATTTAGTGTTAACAAATGGAGATTTGGTATCAGATATTACTGTAGGTGAAAGTTTAGGATCCAGTGATCATCAGTCAGTGTGGTTTAATATAAGAACAGTGACTGAGTCACACCACACAAAAACAAAAGTTTTAGACTTTAGAAAAACAGACTTTTCTAAAATTAGAATATGTGTAAAGGAGTCATTATCAGACTGGAGCAACTTAAATGGAGTCCAAAATACATGGGATTATTTAAAAGCTGCACTACTGAAGGCAACAGAAAATTGCATTAGGCTTGTCAGTAAAAGCAAAAAATTCAAGAAACCACTGTGGTACTCCGCAGATGTGGCCAAAATAGTAAAAAACTAAAAGTTAGCATTTAGTAATTATAAAAAAACCCAGAGTGAGGAAGACAGAATGACCTATAAGATTAGGCAGAAAGAGGCTAAGCAAGTTATAAGAGCTTCCAAATCACACACAGAAGAGAAAATAGCACAGTCAGTAAAAAAGGGGGACAAAAATTTTTTTAGATACATAAATGAGAAAAGAAAAGTAAAACAAGGATTAGTTAGATTAAAAACAAAAGAAGGAAGGTATGTAGATGAGGATAAAGGTCTAGCTGACTGCCTCAATGAATATTTTTGTTCGGTATTTACAGCTGAAAATGAAGGAAAGGGACCTCTGTTAAAAAAAAGGATAAATGAGTCATTTATTACACGTGAGTTTACAGAGGAAGAGGTTCTATTTCAACTGTCAAAAGTAAAGACAAATAAGTCAATGGGACCTGATGGAATACACCCAAAGCTATTAAAAGAGCTTAGTGGTGTACTAGCAAAACCTTTAACAGATTTATTTAACCAATCATTGTTAACAGGAGTAGTCCCAGAAGATTGGAAGTTAGCGAATGTTGTGCCCATTCACAAGAAAGGTAATAGGGAGGAGTCGGGCAACTATAGGCCAGTAAGCCTTACTTCAGTAGTGGGGAAAGTGATGGAAACCATGTTAAAGGATAGGATTGTTGAACATCTAAAAACACATGGATTTCAAGATCAGAGACAACATGGGTTTACTTCAGGGAGATCATGCCAAACTAATCTTATTGATTTTTTTGATTGGGTAACTAAAATTATAGATCAGGGTGGTGCAGTAGACATTGCTTACCTAGATTTCAGTAAGGCTTTTGACACTGTTGCACATAGAAGGCTTATCAATAAACTGCAATCTTTGAGTTTGGATTCCAATATTGTTGAATGGGTAAGGCAGTGGCTGAGTGACAGGCAACAGAGGGTTGTAGTCAATGGAGTATATTCGAAGCTTGGGCTTGTCACCAGTGGGGTACCTCAGGGATCTGTACTTGGACCCATTCTCTTTAATATTTTTATTAGTGATATTGCAGAAGGTCTTGATGGTAAGGTGTGTCTTTTTGCGGATGATACTAAGATATGTAACAGGGTTGATGTTCCAGGAGGGATAAGCCAAATGGCAAATGATTTAGGTAAACTAGAAAAATGGTCAGAGTTGTGGCAACTGACATTTAATGTGGATAAGTGCAAGATAATGCATCTTGGACGTAAAAACCCAAGGGCAGAGTACAGAATATTTGATAGAGTCCTAACCTCAACATCTGAGGAAAGGGATTTAGGGGTGATTATTTCTGAGGACTTAAAGGTAGGCAGACAATGTAATAGAGCAGCAGGAAATGCTAGCAGAATGCTTGGTTGTATAGGGAGAGGTATTAGCAGTAGAAAGAGGGAAGTGCTCATGCCATTGTACAGAACACTGGTGAGACCTCACTTGGAGTACTGTACACAGTACTGGAGACCATATCTTCTGAAGGATATTGATACCTTAGAGAGAGTTCAAAGAAGGGCTACTAAACTGGTTCATGGATTGCAGGATAAAACTTACCAGGAAAGGTTAAAGGATTTTAACATGTATAGCTTGGTGGAAAGACGAGACAGGGGGGATATGATAGAAACATTTAAATACATAAAGGGAATCAACACAGTAAAAGAGGAGACTATATTTAAAAGAAGAAAAACTACCACAACCAGAGGACATAGTCTAAAATTAGAAGGACAAAGGTTTAAAAATAATATCAGGAAGTATTACTTTACTGAGAGGGTAGTGGATGCATGGAACACAGTAAAGGAGTTTAAGCATGCGTGGGATAGGCATAAGGCTATTATGTATTTAGAAAACTATAATTTAGAAAGTATTTAGAAAACTGGGCAGACTAGATGGGCCGAATGGTTCTTATCTGCCGTCACATTCTATGTTTCTATGTTTCTATGATATTACGCAACAACGTCATGCTTTTTTTAAAGCAGTTGCAAGAACTTGGCTCAATGTATTTTAATTTATCAATCTGAATCTCAGAATCTGTTAACATCTTTCACAAGAAAAAAAATAAATGCTCTCCACAACCTTTTTAGTCATTAAACTGCTAAACTACAAATCCAGGCAGACTTCACAATAGCCGCCAACTCGCCCACATCAGAACCGGTGGAATGGAGAGTTGGAAGAGGTAAGGAGAAAATGCTTAATGGATTTCTGGCTATGTAAAGCTGATAATAATACTTAATTCTCCACTTTACCAATGTGAAAGGTGATGGACATGCATTCACTGCCAAGTTGCAGACAAAATCCAGGATTAAATACTGTGTAATAGGTAAAATAATTACAATAATGTAATCATTACTTATAAATGAAGTAAAACGGAGAGAATATGACTTAGAATGCAGACGTATATGATTAGCAGTTACTTAGTGGGTGCCACTAAAGTCTCAGGGGGTGCACTAAGGTATTTCTTGCCAGATCTGTAGGGTAAAAACTGTATATAGTTTTTATATAACTGGTAGGCAACAGTTGCACTAACAAATGCTCCAATGGTTTAGATAAGGTATTGATGAATCCAACCAAAACCACAGCGCAGATTGTCAGGAAAGACAAGGAAGATTTTCTCTACACTCGTAGTGGGTAGTGGGATAACAGTGGATTCTGTTGGGACAGAGGCACCATAGCATGTACACCATTTCATCACATTCAACAAGATGGCTTCCTCAAGGTCATACTATCCAAGACAAGGACATTGAGCATTGACCTCCAAGGTGTTGCTGAAACGCAATCCTTTTAAGTCTCTGCAAGGTTGCCTGTGAATATCCATCATTTCGGTGCATTGTGGTACAGCATTAACTGCAGACACCCTGCCACTTGGTTATAGTATATGTACTAAGCATAAAAGGCATTATAATATGTATGGAAAGTCAAGTCATCTGTCTTTACAATCTGAAAATTCAAGAAGATGAACAATAATTAGAATTGTGAGAGTGACATTTTAGTTTAATAGAAACATTTCTAATAATTAGTAGTTTAACCAGCAACCCCCAAGTTTCTGAATTGATTAATAAAATTAAAGGAACATAGCATTAGGAATACAAATCAGTACGCTTAACGCTATAGTGTCCCTGTCCGTAGATCTATATAGGAACCCCCAGTTTGAAAAGAATATTGTTAAAAGAAATATTACTTTATCAAGCATTGAGACATGTTTGGCATTGCTCACGTCTCCGCCTCCCATGATGTATAACTAAGTGATAGGAATGGTCCATTTCAATGCTCCATTATGGACCGAATTTTAGAGTGGGCTAGTTACCCCGAGGGGAGCTCGCAAGTGTGTGTAGGGACAACCTGAAAGGGGGTAACCCCCACAAACATGTGAAAACTAAAGAGCAAATGACGCCTAGAGAAAAAAAAAACCAGGGGTCACAAAGAAGGAAGTCCCTGGGGGACCTGTTATATATTTACAAATGTGTTTAAAAAATAACTTTTATTGAGAAACTTGCAATAAAAACATTTATATGAATAGTGTCGTTAGAAGGAATCCAGACAAAATTAATAAACAAACGAAACCTCTATTGGATAGGTGCCCGAGTGATACTCTAAGAACATGTCATCTGCTACAATAGTTGGGCATAACCTATCCAAATAACCGTTGCTCTTATTGGGGAGTCAAATTTCAGACGAAAAGTTTACTAATTTCGTCTGGATTCCTTCTAACGACACTATTCATATACATGTTTTTATTGCAAGTTTCTCAACAAAAGTTATTTTTTAAACACATTTGTAAATATATAACCGATCCCCCTGGGACTTCCTTCTTTGTGACCCCCAGGTGTTTTCCTCTAGGGGTCATTTGCTCTCCATTATGGACCGGCAGGAAGTGCCGTGCACACATTCAAGCTTCCCCATAGGAAAGCATTGCATTCAGTGCCCATCGATACACTTCTGCGTCATGTGATCAAGTTTTATGCCTCTAGTGGCTGTCCATATGAGAGTCGCGAGAGGTAGACTTAACATTTCCCATTGCAGGGTTAAAAGGTCAGGACCGCTGCAAACAGACCACATTGAGATGAACTTGTCTGGGTGACTTTAGAAAATGGTCAACGAGCAGGAATGCCGGATGAATGTATGTTTGATGACTGTTCGCAATATCCCTTGAACAGAGTATAATGCATATTAGTTCACACTCAACTTTGGAGTTCAACAAGAAGTCTCCCCAGACTCAACGACTCAGAGAACAATTCCATCCATTAGGCACTGTCCAAGGTTATATGGGATCATTGTGAATTTTACCAGACATGAGTGTACTAGGGCCCTCAGTCCACCTTAGAAAATACATCACAACAAAAACATACATTTTACAAATTTCTACTAAATAATGTTTTATAATGAATTCATGTAATCTTTCACGTTAAAGTAGATCCTTGCACATTCCACTTTAAATGTCCTTCTAGGTTTCATAAAACACATATTATTCAAGAATAAGATAATATACCTAGCGTCATTTACCAGGTAGATCTTTTTTTATATATTGAAATATTCTTTAAGTAATTGTTTTTATTAGAAAACAAATTTGTTTACTTTAACTTAGAATTCAAATTTTGAAATGTGTTACACTTTGTAAATAACACGTATGTGCTATTGACAGGTTTTTTTTAATGTCTTGTTTATTTAATTTTCTTTCTTTTTTTTAATAAAATATATCAGTCAACATAATGTGGTTATGTTTTTTGTTTGAAAATCAGAGCTTTTTTGAGTCACAAATGCAAACAGGACTCATGTCAACATGTTTCGTATTATGAAGAAGACTCGCAGGTCTCAGCACTAGATAATGACAACGCAGCCACGCAGGGCTCATCAAAACAATGACAGACAATGACGCAGCTTAGATCAGGCATAGGCAACCTTCGGCCCTGCAGGTGTCTTGGACTACACCTCCCATGATGCTTTGCCAGCATTATGGGTGTAAGAGCATTATGGGGGATGTAGTCCACAACATCTGGAGTGCCGAAGGTTGCCTATCCCTGGCTTAGATAATGCAGACAATGACACATAGCTTAGCGTTAGAAATATGAAATAAAACTTTAAATGTTTCATGGAATGAGAAGGTATATAGTACCTCGGAAGATGGTATTATAGGTAAGAAAGGATACGTAAGATAAAGGAAGGGTAGAGA
This sequence comes from Pelobates fuscus, assembly GCF_036172605.1. Classification (NCBI taxonomy): domain Eukaryota; kingdom Metazoa; phylum Chordata; class Amphibia; order Anura; family Pelobatidae; genus Pelobates; species Pelobates fuscus. The sequence continues at coordinate 54,023,200 of NC_086318.1, read as the reverse complement.
GGTGTAATTCTATTGCAGAACACAGTGCAGGAGCACCATGCTGGTGCTAGTATCGTTATGAAACATGGAATGATAAGGCCATTCTTGGACAGTAATATTGTACCATTAGTATTGCTAACCTATTTTATTCTAAATCAAAGCATTAGTAAGTCACGAATGTAAACTTGAGTCACGTCAATATGTTTTGCAATGTGAATAAGACTCGCAGGTCTTAGTATTAGACAATTGCAACGTAGCCACGCAGGGCTCAGCAAATAAGATGCAGTATAGTTCAGACAATGTCACATAGTTGAGCTGTAGAGATTGGTAATAGAACGTTAAATGTATCATGGGGGAGGAGGTATACGATACCTCAGGGGATGGTGTTTTAGGTTAGAGGGGGAAAATACGATAAAAGAGGGATATGGTGGCATATGTCCATTGCAATGCACATTGCAGAAGCGCCTCGCTGGTGCTGGTATCGTTATGAGGAAAGTGATGTGAGGCCATTCTTAGACAGTAGTAATGTATCATTAGTGTGAACAATGCTGTGATGTGTTATGTTACTGTACAATAAGTCTGTTGGTGGTGCATGTGAGGTTCTCACTAACTGGAAGAGCTGTAGCCATGTGAGGTTGCACTCCATGTGAAGAGTATGACCAAGCAGAGTCCGCCAATTGCATCAGGAGCAATTAGGATATTGGGGTATGTGCGATTATGCAGTTGGGATACATGGTAATTCAGATAGATGAGGCAGTGTCAAGCTAGGGAGATGTGTACTGCACGGATCACCCCCCACTAAAGGACCCGCCCCCCCCCACCCGCCTGAACCGTGTCGCCCTGCGCCAGACACTCAAACTACGGTCGCCAGCGCTCTAAGTGGATTGCCTCCCGCCCCATTAAGGAAGCTTGTATGGCTTCCACCGCCTGTATTTAGCCTACCCTGTCTAACCACCGCTGCACTGTGGGGGTCTTGGCTTGTCTCCAGAGGGCAGGCACCAGTGATTAAGCTGCGTTCAGGAGGTGTCTGCATATGGATTTCTAATAAGTAGCAATCATGGTCAGGATTGAATGTATTAAGACATTTTCCATCACGAAGGGTGGAGTTTCACCCAAGATTTCCATGGACTGAGTCTTGACCGCCTCCCAGAATGGACGTATCTGGGAGCAGTCCCACCAGATGTGCCTCACCATGCCTCTGTCATCTCCGCATCGCCAGCATGTGTCGGGGAACACCCGGTGCAAGTATTCAGGAGTCCTGTACCAGGATGAGAGTCATGCTTTTATGGGACATGATGAGAATTTTGTCCCATTGTGCATCCGAGAAGACTAAACCAAGGATGGTTTCGCACGTGCCCTTGAAGTTATGATTGTTCTCGATGTGTCCAGTTAGAAAGTGTTGATATAGGGTTCAGTTGGGAATATCGGAACTGATGCATGGGTGTGGGAGGTGTGCCTGCTAGCATTTCCAGTAATGGTTTTAAGCACGCGTTCTGCAGGGCTTTGAGTAGGGGTTTGTATGCCGCATCGCATAGGAAATTGATTGTGATATGTGGCAGCCTTCCCCAGGAGTTGGTTATTCGTCACTGGTATCAACGGTTTGGGAGAGACGTGTGGGGTATCCCAAGTTCGATTCCAAAATTTTAGAGTCTGAATTGCCGGACATGTTGGGTCATGCCTCTCCGGCAATGTATGTGTTGAGTTCCATATTGGCGCGATCAGCGAGAATTCCATGCTTCCTTTATCCAGCGCCACCCATTGCTTCCATTTGGGCTGTCAGTGCCATTCCACTACTCTCTGTAGAATGTGGTTATGTTTTAAAACACATAATGGAACATAAATATTTTCTATCTTGCAAATAAGGGCTCATTCAATCTAATTCTGGGACATACATTACATTTATTTTTATTAAATTACCTAATTTACCACTATACATTTATTATTTTTTAACACTAAGTGGTTAACATTGCTATAGTAATATGATGACTAAAAGCCATTAAAAATCTCTTTATTGCGTTTTAGACAAGATTGCTGCCATTCAATACATGGTTTCCGGGATTCTCTAACTAAATGTAAAGGCTTATAGGAATCTTTATTTTAGTTAAATTGCAAATATTAGGTAATCAGAATTACCAGAACTAAAAACACAGCATATTTTGACAGAGCAAAATGTGCTTAAAACAACAACCCAATATATTATTTGTGGGGATACCTCAAATAAAAAAACAAAAAAAAAAAACATAAAAAACATTAAAAATAGTGTTTCACTCAAGACAGCAAAGAATGGCTAAAATCTATTTAGTACTGGATCGGGTCAGATTTAAAAAAGACTCAATAGCAGAGGGTTTAAGATGCGTTTGTGCTGCTATGGCAACAAGGCCCTTTAACCAATCAGAGCCAAAACTTTGTGTCTCAAACCAATAATTTAGAAATAATTCAGACTGGAGAAAATATAAATGATTCAGACGTCCTATGATTAAAGAATTAGTTACAGTCAGGGATCTAAGATTAAAAATAGTGGGTGGTGTTATTAACATAGCAAGTTATAAAAGTGTTATGTTCAGCAGAGCAGATGGATAACATCATGATTGTCAGTGTTTGTATTTGTACATGGGTAATAAATACGTTTAACTCTGGTAACTATCATACCGCTCTCTTATGTTCTAACAGTTAGAGATAGTCGCAGCTTTAGTCGCAGTGTTACAAAATTATCATGAAGAATGTTTGATTTGCTGTGAAATGTATGTGTATTTATATTATTTTCCATATAGTTCTAATATGAAGTGGTGTACACATGCTTGTAACCATATTTTTCCTGGCTTTGTATTTTTTAACCCCTTAAGGACTGTTTTTGCGATGTTGTACATTTGCGACCAGGCATCTTTTTACACTTTTGTGGTAAAATTGTCCGCTCTCTCATTTACTGTTCCCATACAAATTATATATTGTTTTTTTCAGGACAAAGGGGGCTTTCTTTACATACCATTATTTATATAATCTCATGTAATTTCATTTTAAAAAAATGAAAAAATATGATGAAAAATTGAAAAAAATACATGTTTTTTGACTTTTATGTGAAAAATCTTTTACTCATCTACAAAAGCGAATGAAAAAAACTGCTAAATAGATTAAAAATTTTGACCTGAGTTTAAAAATACCCAGTGTTTACATGCTTTTTGCTATTTTTTTGCATGTTATAGGGCTATAAGTACAAGTAGGATATTGCGGTTTCAAAACATACATTTTTAAAATGTATCAATAGTGACATTGTAACATTATTATCTGTCATAAATCGCTGAATAACACCCCACATGTACATATTTTTTTTTAAAGTAGACAACCCAGGGTATTCAATATGGGGTATGTCCAGACTTTTTTAGTAGCCACTTAGTCGCAAACACTGGCCAAAGTTAGCGTTCATATTTGTTTGTGTGTGAAAAAAGTAAAAAACTAAATTGAATGCTAATTTTGGCCAGTGTTTGTGACTAAGTGGTTACTAAAAAAGACTGGACATACCCCATTTGCAATACCTTGGGTTGTCTTCTTTTGCAAATGGTATGCCATCATGGGGGTAATTCTCATTCCTGGGCTACCATACGCTCTCAAAGGCAACGTAACCAACCTGGCCATTTTCAATGTAAAAATATTTGACCCATATATTTGACCCTGTAACTTTCAAAAACGCTATAAAACCTGTACATGGGGGGTACTGTTATACTCAGGAGACTTTGCCGAACACAAATATTAGTGTTTCAAAACTGGAAAATGTATCACAACAATTATATCATCAGTAAAAGTGCTGTTTGTGTGTGAAAAATGCAAAAAAGGCACTTTCACTGACAATATCATCGCTGTGATATGTTCTACTGTTTTGAATCACTAATATTTGTGTTCAGTGAAGTCTCCCGAGTAAAACAGTACCCCCCATGTACAGGTTTTAGGGTGTCGTAGAACGTTACAGGATAAAATACAGTGATAGCAAATGAAATTCTCTGGACTTTCGGCCTGGGTTGGCAGGCAGGTCCCTTAAATTGCAATCAATAAAATAACTTAATTATGTAAAAATATTACATAAATACGCACGTAGAATTTAAATATATATGCATATTTATATATTTGAAGTCTACGTGTATATTTATATAATTATTTATGTAATTTTGTATATGGACATATGAATAGTTCGTATTCTTTTTATTTATTTATATATACATAGATATATATACAATTTCATTCTAAGTGTATTTTGATATAAATATATATATATTAATATCAAAATACAGTTAGAATAACATTTTGTATAGATATATAATTTTTTTAAAATTTTTATTATTATTTTTACATGTTTAATTTAATTTAAATTACTTATTATTTGTATTTTATAATAATATATATATATTTACAATATATATAGTTATTATATATATTATATATATACGTGTGTAATTTAATTATAAGTGTATTTTTATATTAATATATGTACATATTAATATAAAAATACACTTAGTATGACATTATATATATATGATATATATATACATATATTATATAGGTATAATATATGTCTATATATCATTTATATATATACACATTTGTGTTAAGGGCTCATGATAGTACAGAAGATACAAACACTGATGGTATTAAAAGAGCAAGTCGGTTGTGGTGTGCCGGAACCGACGATGAGGTAGGCCTGTAAATAAAGAGGGCCCACCAAGAAGAAATGTAAAGAGAAAAGGAGTTAATAATGAGGAGTGGGTGGGAGGGTGATGCAGCGCTGACCTCGAACGATATGGAGTCAGGTAAGGGGTGTCCCTTAAGTAGGGAAGAGGTGTGTCATACGCCCCTCCCACAATTACAGGCCAAAAGGCCTTAATACTTGTGTTAAGGGCTCATGATAGTACAGAAGATACAAACACTGATGGTATTAAAAGAGCAAGTCGGTTGTGGTGTGCCGGAACCGACGATGAGGTAGGCCTGTAAATAAAGAGGGCAAAAGTAGAAAATCAAATTTATTACATACCAGCAATATACATACTTTAACCAGACATGTCTTGAAAGGCATTTCTTACTTCTTGTACCGGGTTAGGTATGTATCTAGAGTAAGCCGATGATTTCCAGCGCCCTAGTGACTTGATAACATGAACTGGAATGTTTGCACTGGATGCTGTGGAGGCCGCTCCTATGCGGAAGGAGTGGCCCGAATAGTTAGCTGATTTGAGGCCCAGCTGTGCAAGTAAAGACCTGACGTGTGTCATAAAGGTGGTGGTAGTGAGTACCGAACCTTGTAGACTGAAAGTGGTTGAGATGGTGGTTCGTTGTTATGCTGGGTATATGAGTCCAGTAGTTTGACGGGGCTCCACCTGTTGTGAGTAGGATAGTACTTAACCTCTACTGAAAGTGCATGTTGACTGGTTTTGGAGTGAGGCAGAGTCAAGATATAATAGTCCATGTGTTTTGTTAAGTGTGAATGAAGTAGGATGTGAGTGGACTGTGTTGTGCTGATGGCGGTAAATTCTCTTGGTCTCAAGAAACCATAAACAAGGCTACGTATATGGCGGTTTTAACGATGAGGTTTGTGTTGTTGGCAAAGGGTTTAAATCTAGTGAATTGTATAAGTCTTTAAAAATATGGAAATCTATGGGTAGCCTCTGGGCCGTACGTGGGGGTTCGGATCTCTGAATACCCCTAAGGGTGTTCTTAATTGGTAGGAGGACACTTGATTTGTCTGGTTGTAAAGTTAGCATGTGATGTTGGATGCCTGTCAGATATGGTTTGATTGTGTTGTTTGATAGTTTGAGTTTGAGGTGGCAAAAAGAAGCAAAGCCCAACCAGGATGTCACGATGAAAGGTTGTAAGATGTTGTGTTCAGAAAGGAATCTTTAAATCAAATGAAAGCTCTATCGTAAGTTTCCCGGGTATTAGTAGACAGTGCTAATTGGGACAATGTTCTGCTATGTTGCATAATAGCATCTAGTCCATTACTAGATGGTGGAATAGTGGGGTGTTCATGGCTGTGAGTGCGGCTGACGGGAGTATTTGACGAAAAGCCTGGAAATTAAAGCGAGACAAATTGTCAGCAGCAGTGTTACATACACCTGGAACATGAATACAAAACAAGAGAAAATTATGACATGCAGCCAGCCAAGTGAGTTTCCTCAAGAATCTCATAATAGTCAGTGATTTGGATCGGCCTTGTTTATAATGTGACAAGTTACTTGGTTGTCTGAGTAGCAACGTACAGACGAACCAGCCCATAAATGCACCCATGCCACGGCAACCGTCATGATGGGATATATCTCAAACAGAGCTGAGGTAGTGTAAAAACCCTCCAGGTCCTGAACTTCTGAAGGCCAGCTGCCCCAAAGCCATTCGTTCCTGAAAAAATGCTGTAACACCTGTGGTAGACGCCGCGTCTGACCAAATGGTAGGTGAGGAGTCAGACAATTTTGGAAGGAACATGCTTTTACCATTCAAGGTGGTTAAAAATTTTCTCCACATAATTACGCCTGCCGTGGCTTGGGTATCCAGGGGTGACCTGTGTCCATCATGTCTAAAAGTGGGAAACATGAAAAGGAGTTGTGAGATGAAAGCCCGGCCTTGAGGTATGATGCGAATGGCAAAATTCAGTGACCCAAGCAGAGACTAATTCTTGCGGTTGCAAGTACCGAGTTGTATGTAGAGATTATGTTGATCAGAATGTTTTCTACCTTGGGCGTGGCAGGCTAGCTTGCATGGTGGCTGAGTCTAGTATGATACCCAGGAATGTGATGAAGGTATCTGGTCCTTCAGTCTTGGTGGAGGAGACTGGGACACCCACCTGTTCGAATAGACTGATGGTTTCTTTTAGGCTACTGGGAGGGGAAATATTCTCCTCGACCAGTAAGAAATCATCCAGATAATGTATAACTGTAGGGCATCTGGCTATATTTAATAAAACCAGCATAGGGTTTCGGCGAATACGTCGAAAATGGCCGGACTACTTTGGAACCTAAATGTTAAACGTGAGCAAAATAGTAGTTCCCTGCCCACTTGATACCATGCAGGTGACACAGTGTAGGGTGGATAGGCAGTAACTTGAAAGCATTGTGATATCAGTCTTACTGAGCCATGCTCCGGCCCCTGCCTGCATGATAGCCGTAATGGCGTGATCTATGGTGGAATATTGCAGTGAAAATTCCTCAGAGGGTATGAGGGAGTTCAGACTAGGAGTGGCAGAGGTGTGAGGTGTTGATAGATCAATGATAAGTCTCTGTTTGTGAGAAGATTTCCCCGTGACAATACCGATGGGGTTTGTCCGCCATGTGGTGAACGGAGGGGACTGGAAGGGCCCCCATAGGAAGTCCTCTGCCACTTCCTGGCTATGAGTGCCTCCACCGCTGTAGGGTTTGTTGTGCGGATTGTAAATTAGGACATTCCAGGATTCCGGAAGGCATGTGTATGAGGCCTGTGTGAATCCTTCTGATAGACCCGAGATAATGAATTCCACCAAATGTCTAGATGGATGATGTGGCAGTAATGTCGTAAGTACAGAAATGTTTATTGATGTTAAGTATAGTTTTGGGATACATTTTATTTGGACACAGATTTAGCATGTGCCCTGAAACAGATGGCTGGAGAAAGTGATTGCAACTCAACCAGTGCTGGAGGGGTCGCAGCGGCCGACCCAGCCATGGTAAGGGGTGTAGTGACCGATTCCCCAGGGGTGATACTGGCAGGCTAACTAGGCCTGAAAGGCGAAAAATTAATCTTGTTTGTGACAGGTGAGGCCCTGCTAGTTGCCAAGTGGCTATGAGAGGCTCTGTCTATGAGTTGGCGCGAGGGGTTATTGAGGCCACCCGTCGTAGTGGCAGGAATCGTAGGCCTCTCAGTGATAGTAAAAGAAAACAGGGGGAGGGAGTGACAGGTGAGGCCCTCTCTATAATATTGCGAGGCGGCTAACTCACGTGTGGCCCGATGGCGTTTGCCTCCGAAACGTTGAGGCGGGGTGTTGGCCTCGCGGACCACTAAACGATAGGCAGAAATGCCAAGAAGGGAGGTACCTATTTGGGCCTATACCCCTAACTTGCCAGTACTCTATGGCCTAGAAGAATGAAACGTATGTGAACTACAACGTGAGCAGGCTTACGTACCTGGTAGTATGTATGAAGTTTTGAGATTCGACAGGTATGAAAACCTGGATAAACCTAAAAAGGGATCGAGTGAGAATGGATCCTGTGACACCTGTGTAATCTGTATAGGCTGGGATTAGGCTTCTAGCAGTATGTGTGGGAGGTGTAAAATCTATGAGTATGATAGTGACATGACTGCCCATGCTTGGTGACAAGCGTTACGCTGAGTCCGATACCTGGCAGCAGGGGATTGGCCGTGTAATGTGTATATATGGAAGGTGATCAGATGATATGCATGTCACTAAACTGATCTGGGAATGCAAGGGACTTTTTAATGTGAAGTGACAATATGCAGAATCATAAATGTTGCTGTAAAGTGACGTATGAATGTATGAACCAGAACGTGTGATTCAAAAACCGAAAGTCTTGTGAGACGTATATGCCGTGTTCTTGAATACTCGTGTTACGTCGCCTGAGTGTGTCAAGAAAAGGCCTGAGTTTGTAAATGCCATGTGAAATTATGTGAAATGACAATCTATGCAGAAAATGTTGTAACGTGACGTATGAGTGGTTGAACCAATGCGTGTGATTCAACCCGAAACCCTCTGTGGAAGGTAGGACCGTGTTCTTATATACTCGTGGTATATCGTATGAGTATGATAAGAAATGGCCTGAATAGTTAGTGCCATGTAATCGTAATGTACATGGTTGTAATAACATCATATCTCCATTATACTCTTTGAAAATAGGACCGTGTCCTTGAACTCGTGGTATGTCGTACGAGCATGACAGAAAAAGGAGCCGTAATGTAGGCTAACCATAACAGTAATATACATGTAATATCTGCATTGTAAAATAAAATAACTTATTATTAAAACCATATATATATAATAAGCAAACTGAAACAAAATAGACAACCTAAGATCGTGTAAAATAAGTATTTTAAAGTTTAACCGATAACTGTGCAGGAAACGTATGATTGGTTGGATCAGTACGTGTGATTCAACCCGAGTATGCATGAAAAGGAATTAAATCCTTGTGTCATGGTTAACAACAAAGAAATGAGGCCTGTAACGTAGGCTGATTTAATTGTAATGAAATGGATAATTATAAAAAAAACTCCAGTAAGCGTGGGAGTCCAATGTCTATACAGAAATGTTAGCTGGTTTCATACCCTTGATGTAATAAGTGATACCTTAAAAATAGCATGAAAACGGTCTGTCTATTTAACCAAGCAACTTTTTAACCAAATGTAAATATGTAAAGATAAAAGATCTATGTGAATACATAGCAGAATAACCGAATCTTAGTATGAAGGGAAACAGAAGTTAGCATGAATAGCTTAACCGTATGCATTTTAATGCGAACAGCAATCGTGCATAGAATATACTATGAATAAGTGCCGACCAGAAAACACAAACCGAAATGACAATCGTTTAAATGAAGCAAGGTTGTTTTTTACATGAAATGCAATAATGTCTGAGAAGCCTGTAGTACACTGAATGACCGGTAGGGGTCAGTGTGTAGGCGAAAATGCAGTGGTTCGATGGTTTGTACATGAAATGCAATAATGTCTGAGAAGCCTGTAGTACACCGAATGACCGGTAGGGGTCAGTGTGTAGGCGAAAATGCAGTGGTTCGTTGGTTTGTACATGAAATGCAATAATGTCTGAGAAGCCTGTAGTAGACTGAATGACCGGTAGGGGTCAGTGTGTAGGCGAAAATGCAGTGGTTTGTACATGAAATGCGATAATGTCTAAGAAGCCTGTAGTACACCCAAAGACCGGTAGGGGGTTTAAACGAATGATATGCATGAACATGCAATGGTTTTAGAACAGACTTAGACAAAATGCAGCCGTAAAGTGAGGACCTGACCCGTGCATGGTGCCGTGGGACTGATGCCTGGCATAACGGGTAGGTTGACTTACAGTTTGTGAGTCACTTGGACACCATCCACGGCGATGGATTGAAGAAAGAAGGTGGTAGGCCGGAAAAGCCTGTGGCTGGATTCCTGACACAGCTCTGCTTAAAAAACCTCATGGAGTAATCAGGTAAAATGGCGTCTGGATGACCCGGAAGTGGAAATGATGCAGCGCTGACCTCGAACGATATGGAGTCAGGTAAGGGGTGTCCCTTAAGTAGGGAAGAGGTGTGTCATACGCCCCTCCCACAATTACAGGCCAAAAGGCCTTAATACATATAATTATTATTTTTTTATTAACTTTAACTTTATTTTTTTTATGATTTTACACATGCAGGGAGATTGCCTGTCAGCACAGACAGTCCCCCTGCAGGCAGACACATGGACACCTATTGTGACCATGTGGTCGCCCTGTTGAGCGATCACATGGCCCCAGGTGTCCTAATCTGCCATGGGGAGACTGTCTGGGCTGCAGGCAGTCTCCCCACAATTGGAGCACCGCCGATCGCCGCCGGGGGAACGACGGCGATCGGGTAAGTAAATCTTAAAGATTGGACGGTTCAGGACCGTCAGCGGTCGGCAATGGAAAAATGCCGATGACGGTCCTGAACCGTCCTCCGTCCTTAAGGGGTTAACTTATAAAATTACAATTTAAATGGTCACCCAAAGCAAAAGAGTTCTCATTCGCCGCACGAACCAGAGATCACATGGGAGCTTGTTAAGCCTAATTGACAGTTTGTAACAATTTCCACCGCAGTGTTCTAAGTGTTCGTCTGGGTGGCCGCATTTTGTATGAACGACTACGAGGTGGCGGTCATCTTGTTCCTGTGAACGCAGACAGTGGTGTTTGGGCATCGAACTCCTGGAACTAAAATCGGACACGGAAACTCCCGAACACCGCTGGATTTCCATAATCGCCTGCATTCGGTTCTATAAAACTTGGAAGAGCACTGTTCGGTGGAATCATTCATCTTTAGGAAGGGAACAAGCTCCATGGTATGAATATTGACTATGTTCGGTAGTTTTCTCGTTTTTAAACTACCGAACTTGACCGACCGTTAGCACTGATTTCATGGAACTGTTTTGGGCATAGGACCATGTGCAGGGTCGGTCAAATAATTGACTTCCATAGAAAACCCCAACCCCGTAACCGATCTGGGTGATTTTTTTGATATGTTGGTCACCCAGATCGGGGCTATCAGGGGATGTGACTTTTGTGGGGATTTCATGTGTTTTTTAAGGTATTGTTATATTGCATGGTTTCTGTACTGGGAGGTAATTTAATATAGATGTGTACTTTGTAGCAGTCTCCTCTCAGGTCCAGCGAGGAATGCCCCTGGAATGTAATTTAGGAAACCCCTTGCCGGGGAGTTGCATAAAAGCCTGTGTGTGGCTCCCAATAAACTAGTTCATCCACAGCATAGAGCCTCACCTCATGTGTGTGGGAGAAAGCTATACCAGCTATAATCACTTGCTATACTGCTCTTTGGGTTGATATACAGCTATACTCTGTTGGAGGAGAGGTCTTCCCACTGGGAGCTGGATCAAGGTGTTAGTCCAGGGTGGGAAGGTACAATCATACCCTAGCCAAGTTGCATGGCTAAGGGGTCTACTGTGCTTATGGTGTCTGGTGCGGTGCTTATGGTACTCGGTGATACTAGAAAGCAGCGATTGGCGGAGGTACCCAGTCGGGGTGCCAGGCGGTCCGCCACACTATAAAACACACACTATGCTGCTTTTTCTTTAAGTTATTCTTCACCTATAGGAAAAGAAAAAGGGGTTAAGGGCTGCGCTGTTAGTAGAAGAATATATACCATAAAACCTTAACCTATGGGTTAGAGTATATAAACAGTAAGTAGTAGAACCTGAATAGGGTTATTTCTATGCAATAATATATATACAATATTAAAAATATAAAAAATATAAAAAATTAATCCCTCCAAATATTCATTACATGGTTTGTAAATTGTGTAAATTATGTATTTTAAACAATAACATGTTTTTTTGGTTACCTTTTTTATAGGACCAATTTTATACATTTTTTTTATTCTTTATTTTTCACGTGCAAAGAGGTGACAAACAGGCTTGAAACGCCACGATATACACTAGTTGCGGTCGTGAATTAGAGGATAAGTTAGCGTAGGACTAGCGTGTGGGCTTATCTTGCTATCGTTTCTTGTCGAAGCTTAGTGTTACTGCGGGACATGACCTCTCCTGTGCATGTATAGTGATGTTATCATGTGTTTAGTGGCCAGTAGGGTAGTTTAGTATCCCCGGTTACCCTGGGGGGGGGGGGGGGGGAGGGGTGGGGGGAGAGTGAAAATCGAGTTCTCTCAATGGCCCTGTGTCTGTCGGGCAGATATGTGGTTGTGGGTATGACTTCTGCAGCGGGACACCCTTCCCTCAGACTTTAAAAATGAAGTATAGCCTGTGTCAATATAATGTGTCTAAAATAAAAGTAATAATGATAGTAAACAAAATACAAGGAAACAAATAACTAATGCACTGTAAACCATCGTGTGTTTAGAGTTCCTCAGTGTATGCCCTCGGGGCATGTCTTTGGGCCTGGAGACCCGTGAAGAACGAGAGGCGGCCTTATTAGCCATCAAAGTCCTGTCAGGTTGCGGCTGCTGTGCCTTTCCGTGATTCAAGCCGTCGGGGGACAAATGGTAGAGTCGTCGCTGAGTCCCCGATCCCTGGTGTAGCCGGTATGGTGAGTTGTCCCGTCGCTGGTATGGAGTCCTGTCTGAGGCCCAGTGTGGGAAGTAGGTCTCTTGCGCCCTGCATATCTTGAATAGTGTACCGGGAGTCTCCGTGTGAGAGTTGTAATGCGCGCAGGCCCCTCCAATTGTACGAGATGGAGTGCCGTGAAGGGCTGGAGGGAACGGCGCCAGGCCATTGTGGACCGTGAGAGGTCCAAGTAAAATGAGAGCAGTGTTGCGTTCAGCACTGCTGTTTTATCTCTACTGTTCGGAAGCCATACCAGTAGGTCCCTGGGTTGTGTGGTAGGGGCTGTGGTAGGCCTTGGGAGTCGGAACATCCCTTCTAGGGTTATCTGCTTAGCCTGTTTGGTTGTAAGTAGGGTCGTGAGTAGCCGTCTTATGAAATGAGGTAATTCCTCTACCGGCATCTCCTCCGTGATCCCTGGGATCTTAATGTTTTGGCTGCGCCTCTGGTCCTCCAGGACTGCAAATTGGTGCTCAAATTTAAGATTCTGGTGTTGCAGATCAGTAACCAGTTGCTGCAGCTGCTTGGTGTGCGTGCTGGTGTGCAGGCATATCCGCCTGAATAGCGTGTTGAACCCCGGCCAGCAGGTCCTTCATGACCGCTATGGTGACCGGGGGTGAGTCGGGTCACGGGGGAGTGGAGAGATGGGTCTTAGGTGTGGGTGGGGGCTCTACCTCCGTTCCAGTTGTAAAATCATTGGACATGTCGGAGCTGTCGTCGTTGAGGTCAGCCATGTTTGGGCTCCCCGCAATCCGGGCCTGTCGATGCTAGGGTTTTGCCGTGGCCTGTCCGGTTTGGTCTTTTTAGTTTTTCGCCCCATCTCTTCTGCCACATTCAGCACTGCTATTTGGTGGTTGTTGTGCAGAGTTTGGATGCTGGAAATAGGGTATAAATGGCTGTTTTGTCCGGAGCTCAGACAAAATGCGCCCATTCAGCTCCGTGGCTTAGCTCCGCCCTCCTATACTTATTTTTATTGTATCCTATATACACTACTACTATTATTCCTGGCATTTTTTATTCTATTTTCTTGCATCCTGTTTAAAGAAATCCATAGGTGGGCATAATGCCACCAGCGCTGTGAAAATAGAGCAGTAATTTCTGCTCTACTTCTGTGAGTAGATTTTATTTCTATTTTATTTATTTTATTGTTCTTACTGAGAGCACTATTTGCTGTTTCTTATACCTTGATATAAACGAAGGAAACCAAGCCGGACGGACGGACCTACCCCTCCAGTATATCCTATAGTGGGGATTATACCACTAAGTGCCCTTCATCCTAGAGCTGGCCCTAGCTCCATCAAATGTGAGTGAAAAATCCTCCTTTTTATTTACACACATCTTATCCATATATCAGTGAGAATGATTTTTTTTTTTTACTTTATTTTATATTTTTATCCATTTGATTTCTACTGAATATTTGGATCGACTCTGTTTTTAATTTTTTATATTTTTTATATTTTTAATATTGTATATATATTATTGCATAGAAATAACCCTATTCAGGTTCTACTACTTGCTGTTTATATACTCTAACCCATAAGTTAAGGTTTTATAGTACATATTCTTCTACTAACAGCGCAGCCCTTAACCCCTTTTTCTTTTCCTATTCTACAAAGGGTCCTGAGGGATTCCCTTCTCTTAGGGTTGCTGCTCTTATCTTTGTTATTAAGCGCAGATTCATCCCCTTCATTTTCACTATTCTTCACCTATCATTGAAGGGTGACATTCTTTTACTTTATTCTGCTAATAAACAGAATAGGAAATCATTAGGCATGTGCATGGGAAAAAATTTCGGTTCGGTTCAGCATTCCGAAATTCATGACTTCGGCAATTCGGCACTTTTGCAATTCGGCACTTCGACACTTTGGAACTTCGGCACTTCGGCACTTCGGAACTTCGCCACTTCGGAACTTCGGAACTTCGGAACTTCGGAATTTCTGAACTTCTTTGCAACCGCTTGGTAGATAACTCCCTAATACCACCCATGGAGGGCTCCGCGCAGACTGAGCTCTGCAGGGCGGGGCAAGGCTTATAAAGCTTTGTCCCGCCCTGCAATTAGGCTCAGAGCACTCTGATTGGTGGGTTTAGGCCATCCAATCAGAGTGCTCTGACAGGTAAATGAAGAGACTGACAGGTAAGACTGACACTTTGGAACTTTGGAATTTCTGAACTTCTTTGCAGCCGCTTGGTAGACAACTCCCTAATTCCCACGGTATTAGGGAGTTATCTACCAAAAGGCTGAAAGACCTGAATTGGTCTTTCAGCCAAATTTACTAAGACTAAGTAAAGGTTACTTAGTATTAGTAAATTATGCCACTACTCGCTATACTGCGAGTAGGGGCATTTCTAGTAAACAGTGAGCCCCCAACTGCGACGCGCGAATGGGGGCTTTTAAACTAAAGGGGGGGCCTATTGCCCCATGGGCCCCCACCCCTGAGCGGCTGGTGGGGGCCCTAAATTAGAATAAGGGGGGGCCTATTGCCCCCCCGGCCTCCACCCCTGAGCGGTGGGTGGCTGCCCTGAATTAGAAAGAGGGGGGGACTTAATGTCCTCCCCCTGGCCCCCACCCCTGAGCAGTGGGTGGGGGCCCTAAATTAGAATGAGGGGGATGACCTAATGTCCTTCCCCCTGGCCCCCACCCCTGAGCGGTGGGTGGGGGCTCTAAATACTAATTAGGGAGGACCTAATATCCTCCCCCCTGGCCCCCACCCCTGAGCGGTGGGTGGGGGCCCTAAATTAGAATGAGGGGCAGACCTAATGTCCTCCCTCCTGGCCCCCACCCCTGAGCGGTGGGTGGGGGCCCTAAATACTAATTAGGCGGGAGGACCTAAGCGGCGGGTGGGGGCACTAAATAAAGAATTAACCCCCCCCCTCCCCAGATGACTACGGGTCCCCAAACCCCTAGTCACCCCCTCCCCCCAAAAATGAACCCCTACCTACCCCCCTCACCCTAAAAATAATGAGGGGGGACCATTTAACTAAGTACCTGTAAAAATATAAACCATTTGATGTTTTCTTTCTTCTAAAATCTTCTTTTTTCAGCCCCCAAAAAGGCCAAATAAAAAGCCAGGAGTGGGGGCCAGAGGGGAGGACATTAGGTCCAACACCCCGCCTAATTAGTATTTATGGTCCGCACCCACCGCTCATGGGTGGTGGCCAGGGGGAGGACATTAGGTCCCCCCTCATTCTAATTCAGGGCCCCCACTCACCGTTTAGGGGTGGGGGCCAGGGGGGAGGACATTAGGTCCCACCCAATTAGTATTTAGGGCCCCCACCCACTGCTCAGGGGCGGGGGCCAGGGCGGAGGACATTAGGTTGCCCCATTCTAATTTAGGGCCCCCACCCACCGCTCAGGGGTGGGGGCCACGGAGGAGGACATTAGGTCCCCCCCTAATTAGTATTTAGGGCCCCCACCCACCGCTCAGGGGTGGGGGCCATGGGGGAGGACATCAGGTCCCCCCCTCATTCTAATTTAGGGCTCCCACTAACCGCTCAGGGGTGGGGGCCAGGGGGAGGATATTAGGTCCCCCCCTCATTCGAATTTAGGGCCCCCACCCAAGGCTCAGGGGTGGGGGCCGGGGGGCGGGGCAATAGGCCCCCCCTTCAGGTTAGAAGCCCCTAGTCGCGCGGCACGGGTGGGGGCTTGGGAGGGGGGACGTGTTTTTTTGTTGTTGTTTTTTTACAGTGACCAGCCATAGGCTGCTCATTGTTTAATAGACATGCCCCTACTCTCGGTATAGCGAGTTGGGACATAATTTACTAATACTAAGCGTGGGGGCCCTAAATAAAGAATTACCCCCCTCCCCAGGTGACTAGGGGTCCCCAAACCCCTAGTCCCCCCCTCCCCCCAAAAATTAACCCCTTCCTACCCACCTCACCCTAAAAATAATGAGGGGGACCATTTAACTAAGTACCTGTAAAAATATAAACCGTTTGATGTTTACCGCTCAGGGGTGGTGGCCAGGGGGGAGGACATAAGGTCCCCCCTCAATTAGTATTTAGGGCCCCCACCCACCGCTCAGGGGTGGGGGCCAGGGGGAGGACATTAGGTCCCCCCCAATTAGTATTTAGGGCCCCCACCCACCGCTCAGGGGTGGGGTCCAGGGGGGAGGACATTAGGTCACCCCCATTCTAATTTAGGGCCCCCACCCACCGCTCAGGGGTGGGGGCCACGGAGGAGGACATTAGGTCCCCCCTAATTAGTATTTAGGGCCCCCACCCACCGCTCAGGGGCGTGGGCCATGGGGGAGTGCATTAGGTCCCCCCCTTATTCTAATTTAGGGCCCCCACCAAAGGCTCAGGGGTGAGGGCCGTGGGGCGGGGCAATAGGCCCCCCTTCAGGTTAGAAGCCCCCAGTCGCGCGGCACGGGTGGGGGCTTGGGCGGGGGGGACGTGTTTTTTTTTACAGTGACCAGCCATAGGCTGCTCATTGTTTAATAGACATGCCCCTACTCTCGGTATAGCGAGTAGGGACATAATTTACTAATACTAAGCGTGGGGGCCCTAAATAAAGAATTACCCCCCTCCCCAGGTGACTAGGGGTCCCCAAACCCCTAGTCCCCCCTCCCCCCAAAAATTAACCCCTTCCTACCCACCTCACCCTAAAAATAATGAGGGGGACCATTTAAATAAGTACCTGTAAAAATATAAACCGTTTGATGTTTACCGCTCAGGGGTGGTGGCCAGGGGGGAGGACATAAGGTCCCCCCTCAATTAGTATTTAGGGCCCCCACCCACCGCTCAGGGGTGGGGGCCAGGGGGAGGACATTAGGTCCCCCCCAATTAGTATTTAGGGCCCCCACCCACCGCTCAGGGGTGGGGTCCAGGGGGGAGGACATTAGGTCACCCCCATTCTAATTTAGGGCCCCCACCCACCGCTCAGGGGTGGGGGCCACGGAGGAGGACATTAGGTCCCCCCTAATTAGTATTTAGGGCCCCCACCCACCGCTCAGGGGCGTGGGCCATGGGGGAGTGCATTAGGTCCCCCCCTTATTCTAATTTAGGGCCCCCACCAAAGGCTCAGGGGTGAGGGCCGTGGGGCGGGGCAATAGGCCCCCCTTCAGGTTAGAA
Organism: Pelobates fuscus; assembly: GCF_036172605.1. NCBI lineage: Eukaryota > Metazoa > Chordata > Amphibia > Anura > Pelobatidae > Pelobates > Pelobates fuscus. The sequence continues at coordinate 54,005,398 of NC_086318.1, read as the reverse complement.
GCCCCCAGTCGCGCGGCACGGGTGGGGGCTTGGGCGGGGGGGACGTGTTTTTTTTTTTTTATTTTTTTTTTTAATTCTTTATTTTTGCAGTGCATATTATGGACACAAACTGGCTTGAGGTACCCCAAAGGCAATCCTCGAGCTGCTTAGCATAAGTAACAAGTAGGGTAATCGCTAGGCAATGCACAATTTTATATTATATGGTAGCAGTAACGTTGGTGAAACATGAGAGTAGTAAAAGTAGATTAAGTAACAAGCATGACATGACATAACATATCCCCTTACTGATAAGAGAGAGGTACTGTGTGTAGATAGACATGGTAAGGTAAGAGATACAGTAGAGTTTACCACCCCAGACAGCCCCAACCCCCCATCAGAATAGGTTGTAGGAATGGCAGCAGAATAGATTGCATTACCCTCTGGACCTGGTAAAGCAAAGAAAGTGTGAGGCACAACTCTAGTAGATTATACAAGTATGGCAAGTATGAAGTCCAGTACTGCCCAGGTACCCCAGGCTGGGTAGGCGCTGGGGTCAGAGGCCCATCTTGGTGATCATCCTATCCCTCTTATAGGGAATTTAGTGTCCCAGGGTGCTTGTCTCCTTAGACTGTCAGCCAGGGGAGACTCCTGCATAACGTGAAGCTGCACTTGAATTCTACTCCTCTCCCTGACCCTGTGCTTTTCCTGCTGCATGTTGCTGGGGTTAGGAAGCCTTGCAGTTTGCCAGCCGGCTGATTTTACTGCCTTACGTCGCTTAGGTCGTCGTCGCTGTCTCCGGTATGTCGGACTCGTGGTGTGTGCAGTAGGACGCTTCGGGTAGTAGCGGGGTGGTTCAGGAGGTGCTTCGGTGGTCTCCTTGGGTTTCAGCCTGCTTTCCAGCTTTCTCCAGAAGGCGTCGAAGATTGCCTCTAGGCGCCAGCATGGATCAGGTATCTCCCCTCCAGGAGTGTGGGGACACGTGTCGTCCGCCATCTTAGATGGTGCTCCGCCATGTTCGCGGGTGTTTGCGGCTCTGGTGCTGCTCTTAGATAGGGTTTGGGAGCCATCAGGGTAGGGACCGGGATAACCCCCACCGGTCCAAAGGGGGGGGTAGCAGGGCTCCAGGCGCATATTCCGCACTCCGGTCGCGCCAGGCTGGGAGAGCGGCCGCCTCTCCCCTCCTCAGCGCTCACTAGGCCTCAGTGAAGCTCGGTGTCTGGAGTGCTCGAAGTGACTGGTGGAAGCATTCGCAAGTCGGGTCTTCTTCACATATAGTTAGGGGTAAGTCGCTTGATGCCCGGTTTTGGCTATTTCAGTCAAAATAGGAGATTTCCTTAGTGTGTTCCTGGGAGCTCCCCAGAAACACAACCAGTCGCCATGATTGTCAGGCCCCGCCCCCCGGACGTGGTTTTTTTTACAGTGACCAGCCATAGGCTGCTCATTGTTTAATAGACATGCCCCTACTCTCGGTATAGCGAGTAGGGACATAATTTACTAATACTAAGTAGTCTTTACTTAGTATTAGTAAATTTGGCTGAAAGACCAATTCAGATCTTTCAGCCTTTTAGTACATAGCTCCCTAATACCGTAGGAAATAGGGAGTTATCTACCTATTCATTCCTGTCATTCCATTGACAGGCTAATTAACTTACATTTTATATGAATGTATGTTACTTGATTGTTGTAAGTGTTGCAAATGCTTACAGCTGAATTCTGTTTGTATACTTTTTATTTAAACTTGTATACAGTGTAACATTCTTCTTCTTCCACTGGGTAAGTATATTAGTACTTAGGCAATACTGTGCTTCGGAACTTCGGCAACTTCGGCACTTCAGCACTTCGGAACTTCGGAAATTTGCTAATTTCGGAACTTCGGGACCTTGGCAATTCGGCACTTCGGCTATTCGGACATTGGGAAGTACCCGAATGTCCGAATTGCCCGAAATTCGTCCGAATTCATATACGAACCGAAACGAATTGCACATGTCTCTAAATCATTTTATAGGCCTTCAATATAATTGTATGTAATTGTATCCTCAGTAAAACACCTCTGTTCACTAAAAGCAAATGTAACTTTTTAAAGCATTTTATCATTACTAAAATGTTGAATTCCTTTCCAGCTGCTGCCCACAGCGACACCAAGGCCAGCACTTAGGGCGTCCAGATAGGTATTACTGAACAGGGGACAATAGGGTGCAGTGGCTCATGCGCGACCGAGCCTCTGCAGTATCTGTGATGCCGGGTGGCAGTGAGAGCTGGTCATTTCATTCCATAAACAGAGAGAGCTGCGTGGGAGGAAGAGGAGACACAAGAGTGGATAGAAGCAAGTAGAATGCCAGCTCCAGCCCCACACTACCATCGGCCTCAGCCAGCAGCAGCAGGACCCGAAGGAAGCCACCCTCCTGCACAAAAAATATATGTTTATAGTAGGCAGGCTACAAATATAGTAACTATGTGTTAATGTGTATATATACCTGTGTAAGTATGTATGTATGTGGCAGTGAATGTGTGCATGTGCATGCATTACAGCAATCAAACACCAACTCAACATGCAAACACACCCCTTCAATCAAACACTAATACTACAAATATATTCCCACCAGTGGTGTATGTTGGATATGTGCTGCCCTAGGCATGTCAATATTCAGGCCCCCCCCCCCCCCGCATCTAACTTTGCCCCACCCCTACCTGTTTAAGGCAAACATGCAGTTTGACTGACAGACACACTCTGACACACCCATTCACTGACAAGCACACACTCTCAGATTCACATATAGTGACATATGTTCTCTGACATACACACTGGCAGACACACACGGTCACTGACAGACACACACTCACTAACAGATACACACTTACTCACAGACATACACTGACAGACAAACACACACTCACTCGGAAACACAGTGACAGACATGCACACATTCACTGACAGACACACACACATTCACTGACAGACACACACTCACACACAAACACATTTACACTGACAGACACACACATTGACTGACACACACACACTCACACACACACACACACACACACATTCACTGACAGACACACACACACACATCTAAAATATTCATTTTAATCCACCCAGCCTCCCTACCTTTGCGAAAGCTGGAGTGGATTCTGTCCCCGGGGTTCAGTGGAGCTGGCTTCTAGTCTGGCTGATGGGCTGGTGGCTGGCTGGGCGGCAGGGTGTGCAGGCAGGCATACAGTTGTGGCAGCGAGGGAGCTGTATTCCTCCTGCTCAGCTCCCTCGTGGGCCGCACAGTGGATGCCAGGAGCCGGGTGACATCATATCCCGGCTCCCAGCATCACTGCGGGGATGCTGATCAGGAAGATCACCGCAAACCCCCCCCCCCCCCGGCAACACTGGGAGCATTTTAAAGCCTCTGAGGGCAATGAGGTGGCCAGAGGGCCAGCTCTTGAGCCCCCCATGAAAGAGGCTAACAGGGAATCTGCCAGGGCGTTTAGGGGGTGGCTTTTCTTGCTACCCCCCTAAAAGTGCCGGCAAAAGCAAGTGAGTTGTTAGCCTCGTGGGAAATACACCACTGATTCCCACATTTAAAAGCCAACACTATGTACATGCACAACGCTGCAATCAAATGTAAACATCATATACAAACACACCCCTGTATTAGAAAACTAAAATTATATACTAACACCTTTCATTCAAACACCAACGCTATATATGAAAGCACACCTGCATTTATAAGCCAACACTACATACAAACACATCCCTGCATTGAAACATAAACACTACAAACAGGTACACCACTCAGTGGAGTACACATGACCTATGGGGCCCCGGTGTGAAAATTGATCCGTGGGCCCCCCCCCCGCATGCTTACTCTGCGCAGGCCGGGGCCACAACACATGGCGTCGGGCACCTGGTCGCAGGGGTTGCAGGGTTGCGACCCCTGCGACCGCGGTATGTACACCAGTGCATGCAGATGCACACACACTTAAAGGACCACTACAGACACCCAGATCACATCAGCTCAATGAAGTGGTCTGGGTGTCAGGTCCCTCTAGGTTTAACCCTGCAGCTAAAAGCATAGCAGTTTCAGAGAAACTGCTATGTTTCACTGAGGGTTAATCCAGCCTCTAGCGGCTGTCTCACTGACAGCCGCTAGAGGAGCTTCCGCGATTCTAAGACACTGAACGTCCATAGGAAAGCATTGAGTAATGCTTTCCTATGGGCGGTTTGAATGCACGCACGGCTCTTGCCGTGCATGCGCATTCGGAGCTGAGCGGCGGAGGGATCCCCAGCGCCAAGGGAGTCCGGCGCTGGAGAAAGGTAAGTGCTGAAGACACACACACACTCTCATGAACAGATGCATACACACTAGCTAACAGACACACACATTTACTGACAGACACACTCAGCGACAGACAGACATACACATTCATTTACAAAACATACACTCTCACTGACAAACACACACTCACTAACAGACATTAAACAGACTCACTAACACAAACACACTCAGTAACAGACACACACAGTAACACACTCACTGCCACTCACTAGCAGACACACACTCACTGGCACTCACACTAACACTCACAGTAACACTAACACACACAGTAACACACACTAACACTCACAGTAACACTAACACACACACACACTAACACACACAGTAACACTAACACACACACACTCACAGTAACACTAAGACACACACACACTCACAGTAACACTAACCCACACACTCACAGTAACACTAACACACACACACACACACACTCACAGTAACACTAACACACACACACACACACACACACACACACACTAACGCATTTTTTTTTATTGAATCCCCCCAGCCTCCTTACCTTTTGGAGAGCTGAGGGGATTCCCTGGGGTCCAGTGGTGCTGCTGGGCTCCTGGGGGGCCGGTCACCCGGCCGGTGGGCAGTCAGGCTGGCCGGTGCGCGAGGGAGCACTCTCCCCTGAGTGCTTCCTCTTCAGCTTCCTCGCGCGCCGCGTACTGATACCGGAGCCGGAAGATTACGTCATCTTCCGGCTCCGGTATCAGTGCGGTGCGCGAGGGAGCTGAAGAGGAAGCAGTCAGAGGAGAGTGCTCCCTCGCGCACCGGCCAGCCTGACTGCCCGCCGGGTGTAAGCAGGGCCAGCCTCGGGGGGCCCGGAGGTGGCCGGCTCCTGGGCCCCCCAGGAGAAGAGGCTGGCCCAGTGCGTACATACCGGGTCGCAGGGGGGCCGGGCCCCCTGGTGGGCCGGGCCCGGTCGCAGCCGCGACCCCCGCGACCCTGGTATGTACGCCACTGACACCACTGCATTCAAATGGCAACAGTACATACAAATACTCCCCTACATACTCTGTTCAAAAAAACATGCTTACATTCTAAAGCACAAAACCTGCTCTCAAATACAACCCTGAAAATAAATCCCCATCTGGCAGCATAGCATCATGGGATTTTGACAGATGGGGATCTTGTGCTAGAGGGAGCCCCAAAATAATTTGGGGCCTCTAGTCCTGCCACTGTTCCTTTCAGATCCAGAATATCCTTCCTAATGACAGGGGCCTAAAAGTGTATCAGATATCCATAGGAAGACGTACCATTGATTTCCAAAGTCTGGTTTGAAAAACGCGTTGATGCGGCCTACCCACGATATGTAGTGAGCGTTCCAGGTTTGGAGTTCCGCCTGCGCGGCCTTGAGGAGTGGTAGGAAATTGAGAGTGTATAGGTTTGCCAGGTGTGGTGTGAGCCACACCCCTAGATATCGCATCTTGGTGGTGCACCAACGGAAGGGGAAGTGGCGCAGAGAACAGATTGGAACAAAAGTCTAGGGTTTATTTTCAACAATTTAAGCTGGCACAAAAAATAAACAAACCCCAATTTTTTAACTGTACAAATGCAAAAAATTGTACTTTCTTTTAATTTATGTAATGTAAATGTGTTCACGTGAAACACTGCAAGAGACAATACGTTAACTTAAATTTACTTGTCTGCAGTAATTATATTAAACACCGGCAGATGTATACATTTTAAGCAACGATTAAAAACAAGGCAAGTTTACAATCTCCTGGGTAAAGAGCCCATTGCATTAATATCGCAGATGTTATTAGACAACAGTGCCATTAAAAGACCATGAAAATTTGGCTGCATTACAAAGAATGATATATCAAAAAGCAGAACCATCATATTGGAAGGTATGTTTGGGAATGGAGTTTAGGTATTGGTACCCTTCTACTATTCGTTTTAGGGGATAATGTGGCTCTTTGTGCTAGATAAATGAGGTTAGGTCACATAAGGATGGAGTTAGGTGAGCACTATGCTACATTTTAGGGTAGAATTAAGGGGACCTAGGTTTGGGGGTATTAACAAATGTGAAGCATCACTTGATCTTAACATAGTTGTACCACTATTGAGATAAATCTTATGGCTTTTTAACTTTTCAAACGATTTTATTACTGAAATGAAAAGTTCCTGTTCCAAGTATTACAACCTTTGTTAAAAAGAAAAACAATTATCCATTCTTTCAGTGAACAAACAGATTTTACTGAATTATTACAAAGGAAAACTGAGGACACTGCTCACAAAATCCAACAAAGTATGATGTGCGACATTCGGCCGAGACGGTAAAGGAACCGATTGAAACAAGCATCCTACATTGTTTGAAGGTATCAACCTAAAATTGACCCTAACAGAATTGTGTTTAACAATTAACTCCACGTTTTAACTGTATTGACTGTAAAAAAAAATATGATTTTTCTGTTCAGAACAAAATATCTGATTTTATCTCCACCACACGATAATTATATAGCTGTCTGTGTAAGCACTGACCTGTGTAGTCTAATTTCATAATTGAAACCTTAAATTAATACATTGTTCTTTTTTCTCACTCTTTGTATTTGTAGGAAAGTTTTGACATGTACTGGAATAATTCTGTCAATAATTTATTAAAACAGATTCATTACACCTGGACACTTGATAATACTTTATAACAACCATATAGGAAGCAAGGCCCTGTAGCGCAGTCCCTCCGCTTGTGAGGCCGATGTCGACATTCCTAGATAGACCATCTTGTATGATCGAGCTAGTTAGATATTGTTAGTTAGATATCCCTCTGCTGTTCTATGTTCATTTGCACCTGCTACCGCTACAGCGGAAGAGGTTTCTGCTCTGCTCCACTCCTCCCGCCCCACCACCTGCTCCCTAGATCCAATTCCCTTGCATCTCATCCGTACTCTGTCTTCTTCTCTTTCTCTACCTCTCACTAAAATTCTCAATCTCTCTCTCTCTCTCTCTCTCTCCTCTGGGATATTTCCATCGCCCTTTAGACATGCAACTATAACCCCAATTCTAAAGAAGCCCAACCTTCACCCTAACTCCCCGTCCAACTACGTCCTATCTCGCTACTGCCTTTTGCATCCAAGATCCTTGAAAGAGTTGTGTATGCGAGATTGACAGACTTCCTCGAGTCCAACTTTCTGCTAGAACCCCTTCAGTCTGGTTTCCATGCTAAGCACTCTGATCAACGTATCCAATGATCTAATCGCTGCAAAATCTTGTGGTCACTACTCTATCCTAATTCTCCTTGACCGTTCTGCAGCTTTTGACACTGTTGATCATCAACAGCTTCTTCTCATCCATTCAATATCGGTCTACAATATATTGCTCTCTCCTGCTGCTCCTCCTATCTCTCCCAGCGCTTTTTCACTACTTCTTCTCCCCAAATCCTATCTGTTGCTGTCCCCCAAGGTTCAGTCCTTGGTCCCCTACTGTTCTCTATCTATGCTGCCTCCCTTGGTAAGCTCATTAGCTTCTAATATCATTTCTATGCGGATGACACGCAAATCTATCCGTCTAACGTCTCTCCGACCCTCTTGACTAGTGTCTCTGACTGCCTCTCTGCTATTTCTAACTGGATGGCTGCCCACTTCCTTAAACTCAACTAGACCAAAACTGAAATTCTTGTCTTTCCTCACTCAAGTGTTGCTACTTCTGTGTCTATCCCCCTCCAAAGTCAACGGTGCCAACATCAGCTCCACCACGCAGGCTCTCTGCCTAGGTGTTCTCTTTGACTCCTCATGTTCAGTCTATCGCCAAATCCTGCTGCTTCCATCTCAAAAACATTGCGCACATCCGACCCTTCTTAAAGCCAGATGCGACTAAGGTGCTGGTCCATTCCACTGTCCTTTCTCGCCTTAACTACTGTAATCCGCATATCAGTGGTCTTATGTGCTCCCAACTTGCGCCGTTACAGTACATAATTAATGCGGCGACGAGGCTCATCTTCCTGTCCGCCCGCACCGCCCACGCCTCACCTTTCTGTCAGTCCCTACATTGACTTTCTGTAAGATATAGGGCTCAATTTTAAATTCTGGTTCTTGCTTTCAAATCTCTACATAATGCTGCTCCCACCTATCTATCCTCCCTAATACACAAGTATGTCCCTTCTAGGCCCTTACGCTCTGCTGAAGACTTACATCTATCTTCTGTCCGTACTCCCACCTCTGATGCTCGCCTTTAAGACTACTCAAGGGCTTCCCTCCTCCGTTAGATGCTCACCCAGTCTCCACTCCTTCATAAAATCATCAAAAACCCACTTCTTCATAAAAGCGTATTAATTAAACTGTTAATAGCTCCCGACTGATTCATCTTTTGCAACTGTCATTAGTCTAATACCATCCTTACCTTTTGTGTCACTTTACCCCACTCCCTCTAGCATGTAAGCTCATTGAGCAGGGCCCTCAACCCCTCTGTTCCTGTGTGTCCAACTTGTCTGGTTCCAACTACATCTTTGTTCGTCCACCCACTGTAAAGCGCTGCGGAATTTGTTGGCGGTATATAAATAATAACATAATAATAATAATAATAATAATAATTGTCCATGATAGTGTTATACATAGGTTTAGCTATGATGATGCCTATGCACAACAGAATATAATCAATGCAGGCAGTGTTTGGTTTTCAGGTACAATGTACTCTACGTGGATTTATTGAACATAACTAATCTTAGAAGACACATAAAAGTTGCTATTTGATATGTTTCACCAAAATGGTAGCCTTTGCCACCAGACGTCTTTTGGAGGGGTACATTGGACCTGTTAATTTGATGGAAAACAAAGCATAAATTGTGAAATCGATCTCTTCTAGCAGAGCGTAGTCATGGTTGGATTAGCTTTATTTAGAGTAAAATTAAAATAAATTGTTGAGCACTGACATCAGCCTGTTGCAAGCAGAAGATAAAGAATGCCAGTGTAAGAATTGATCATCTGGTGTGTAGATAGAAACCAAAATTAAAGCATTTACATGCCAATAATTCTGATATATTTTTCTTAGTTCTTGAATAAGTATAGTGTAAGTGTTTCACCGGTTGAGTTAATGCCTTCTATCTGAAGAGACAGGCAAGGAAAATGGAATTTTGTGTGACGGATATCATTTTCCAGAAGCCCTGCCAATTGATGATACAAAATGAATTGCTTTTTTTATTAAGCTGCTCTATTTTGTTAAGATTAACTCAATTAGTTCTTAAGGTATCATGTTCTAAAACAGTTGTACTGAACCAAAAACGTTATTCTGTTTTTAAAGACTGTGAACTTCACTTTTATTGTAAATTAATATTTTCAAGATAATTTTATATGCAGATAAAACAAAATTGTACATTGCAGCATGTATATATTATAATATCATATACTATATTATATATATACGGTACTTTTTTTGTTGGTGGCATAACTACTAAAGTGCAATAGGTCTCAGCAGAAGTGGTGTAATCTAAACTGAAGATTTACCATTGTCTCCAAGTGAAGTGGAACGATAGCTGCAATCGTTCCCATTGAAATTTAAATAATACTGTCTGGGACATTGCCATGTGTGACCTTGGGATAGGGGCCCTGGTGATGACACTGTATACAATGAAATTAATATATTTTTCAAGATATACCGTATATACTCGAGTATAAGCCGACCCGAATATAAGCCGAGGCCCCTAATTTTACCCCAAAAAACTGGGAAAACCTATTGACTCAAGTATAAGACTAGGGTGGGAAATGCAGCAGCTACTGGTAAATTTCTAAATAAAATTCGATCCTAAAAAAATTATATTAATTGAATATTTATTTACAGTGTGTGTATATAATGAATGCAGTGTGTGTATGAGAATGCAGTGTGTGTGTATGAGAATGCAGTGCGTGTGTATGAGAATGCAGTGTGTGTGTGTATGAGGGCAGTGTGTGTGTGTATGAGTGCAGTGTGTGTGTATGAGTGCAGTGTGTATGAATGCAGTGTGTGTGTATGAATGCAGTGTGTGTGTGTGTGTGTGATGCAGAGTGTGATGCAGAGCCTTGGTGGGGGGTTATTTTTTAATTATTATTTTAATATTGTTTTTTGTTTCATTAATATTTTGTTTTATTATTATTTTTCATTTTATTTTTTTATTTTATTATTTTTTTATTATTATTATTATTTATATATATACATTTTTTCGTCCCCCCTCCCTGCTTCCTAGCTGGCCAGGGAGGGGGGCTCTCACTCCCTGGTGGTCCAGTGGCATTGGTAGTTCAGTGGGGGAAGAGGGGGGCTGGCAGGGAGCACTTACCTCTCCTGCAGCTCCTGTCAGCTCCCTTCTCCTCCGCGCCGGTCTGGTCAGCTCCCCTGTCAGCTCACAGTGTAAGTCTCGCGAGAGCCGCACTATGACCCCGCAGCTCTTGCGAGACTTACACTGGGAGCTGACAGAGGTGCTGAACGGACTGGCGCAGAGGAGAAGGGAGCTGACAGGAGCTGCAGGAGAGGTAAGCGCTCGCTGCCAGCCCCCTGTCTGTATTATGGCAGTGTAAATTGCCATAATACAGACACTGACTCGAGTATAAGACGAGTTGGGGTTTTTCAGCACAAAAAATGTGCTGAAAAACTCGTCTTATACTCGAGTATTTATAAAAAAGGAGAGAGGAGAACGAGATGGAAGACCACTTACACATAGTAAATGGGATCCATATTTATTCCCAAGATCATATACCTCTTAAAGTAAACGTCACATGAAAAAAGGGGAAAAAAAGGGGGGAGGGGGGTTAACAACCTTTATTAGAATAGACAATTAAATTATAAATTGGTTTAAAATAAGTAAAGAAATAACCCAAAAATGTGTGAGTGCTGTGAGATAAAGTGCTCAAGAAAATATCTGGAGTAAATAGGTCTGCGTTACATATAATAGTCTATAGATAGTATTCTATTGGATTTCAATAGATACACTGTATGCAATACATATGCTACAATATTAGTGTTTAGTCAGAAAAATAAATATTGGTAGGGATAAAAGGTGCCTGGCAGTGGTTGTAGTGCCATTAATGGCAGAAGACTGCAATCACTTTAACAGGCAGTATATATAAGTAAAGTGCCTGGCAGTGGTTATAATACCATTGGAGGCAGACAAAATTACAGTCACTAGTATAGGCAATAGTGTATGAAGGGAAATAAAACCGGAGGAAAAAGAGTAAGATTGTCTCTATAGAGTATATAAATGTAGCCACTTACATACAAAAGCTAGGGGTATATAGATGTATTTACAAAAGTAAATGTCCCTGTTAGTAGTCAGACACCCTCCAGAGTGTTAAATACACATATCAGAAACGGAATGGAGGTGCTCCTGCTTGGTGGATCCCACCAAATATCGCCACAGAGGAAACCTAGCTAGCCCTGGACTGACTGTCTAGCTCCCACGGTAGAAAAAAACTAAAACCACTGCTGCTTTAAGGCAGCCTCAATACTGACCCTACTCGAGTATATACGGTAATTGAAAATATATACCCAGAGTTTTATAGCTCACATTAAAATCTGTTTAAAGCATTTGACCATTTTACTTGCATTTTCAATATTTATACATTTCATTATTGATGAAGATTTCTAAACTGGGAGGCACCAAGTACAGTGCACGAATTTTAGAATTTTTTTTAAGGTCCTTGGTCAATACTCCAGAAATAGTTTTCCCTTTTTATCTTCTAGATATGCCTTTCATCATTCTAGTTTTCTATCTTTTTGTGCGAGCGCTCCCTTTTCCCATTTCTGGTATTTCTGGTTCCTCTTCTAGTGCTGGGACTTTCTCTTCTTGTTCCGGTAATCCCTCTCTTGGTTCTATATTTCTCCTTCCTTGTCTTCTGTATCCTGAAATTCGGTGTTAATATGGCAGACAGAAATGGGAACGATAAACCTAGAAGCTCTTCTAAATCAGTCACACAAAGCCCGGAGATTACCAGCTATTGGGAACCATATGTATGGTGACTCGAGCCAACCACTACCATCTACTGCATCCTTGATTAAATCTCCTTTTCCATATTAATTTGACACATTATCAAGAGTTACAATATCATAACAACTCCATGTAAATCTGTTAAAATGGAAAAAGATGAAACAGGATAAATAACCACAGGTGTGTATATTACACCATTACACACAGGGCTTTCAAACAGTGAGTTTCTTCTTGGTAGCATGCAATGTGCGCCACTTCACATAACCATGGAAATTCCTACGGATGGTCCTCTCTTCCCATTAGGAAATCAGTTAACACAACTGCTAGTTTTGAGAGTGTGAGTTGTTTGCTTCACCGACAGTGCTACATTCGGTTTGCTGCAGGAAAAGTCTAGTGTCTCGAAAAACAGCTGCCTGAAGGAAGAGGAGACCACGTTATAGAGAATGGGATTAACGGCCGAGCTGACATAGAACAAGGTATTAGTCAGCATGTAGAAATAGTGGTAGAAATTATAGAGAAATCTGAAAGACAAAATTGAAAAAAAAAGGTGGAAACACTGTCAAAAGATATATTATTTTAACACAAAAGGAAATATGTACTAGATTGCAATATGCAATGGTAAAAGTGATAATGCTGACAGTTCAGGAAATTCTGGCACCTCTGTGATCTATCCTACTTTGCTGGGTAATTTTATCTCCAAAGTAAATCTGATTAGACCTGCTTAAAAGTTCATATACTCTTTTCCTCTACCCACAGAGAAGGACACAATACGATTTGATTTGAAAACCAAAAAAACATTGCTTCTAAACATGTAGATAGATATTTAAATAAATAGAGTAGATGCAGTGACACATTTCATTTTGCCAGAACACTGAACTCTACTAAAGTACTATACAAAAGGTCTCAAAAACAATTTCCCCTCTGTAATGTATAATGTTGCCTAGGAATTGGCTAAAAAAGGTTATGAGGGAAAAGTAATCTTTTTTTTTTTTTTAATTTTATTTTTTTTAAGAGCAAAATATCTCAAAACATACTTCTTTTCAATCTATGTAGCCTTAAAGAAAAATGCTGGGCACCAACAAAACTTAAATGAACACTATAGTATTACAGTAGTTAAAACCAATGTCTAGCTCCCCTGCTAGCCTTCCTTATGCCCTAAATATAGTAAAATCTTACTTTTATTCAAGTCTGCGGCTGCAAGCTGTGCCCCTGATCTGCCTACTTGACTGACATAATCAGAAGTGATTCTCTGAGCAAATCACAATGCTTTCCCATAGGATTGGCTGAGACTGTCAAAGAGGCAGATTAGGGACAGAGCCAGCACAAGTCAAACACAGCCCTGGCCAATTAGCATCTCCTCATATAGATGCATTGAATGAGGTATATTCAGTGTCTCCACTGCCACACAAAGCACCTCTAGCAGCCAACTTAGGAGTGGCCACTGGAGGTATCCCTAGACTGTAATGTAAACACTGAAGGGAATGATTATACTTACCAGAACAAATACAATAATCTGTAGTTGTTCTGGTGACAAGAGTGTCCCTTTAACTCCTTAAGGACCAAACCTCTGGAATAAAAGGGAATCATGACATGTCACACATGTCATGTGTCCTTAAGGGGTTAAATGCATTGGTGTTTTAGCTTCATATTTATGCTGTATTACTCTCCATATTCAAATCTCTTTGGTTTTGCTAAAATACATGTTTTGCAGCTTTATGCGACTCAACTTCACCCCCTTAGCCAATTCACCCCTTTTCACAAAACACCTTTTTGATTGGAACATAAGCCATGTAACTGAACTAAAGAGAGAACTGAACTACAGATATCATGTGACAGCCAATCACTGTCATTCTATTATTTGTACAGTATTTTAAAGCCGTCTTATGGGTAACAAGAACAAATAATAAGTGATTAGCTGTAAAGGGTAGTGATGTCAGCAGCCTAACTCACAGTGCTCTCCTATTGGCTGAGCTGAGCATGTACTCCTAGTACAGTAAGGAAGTTGCTCTGGGATAGGAGAGTGTGTGGCATAGGGCGGAGTTACACTATAGAAATTATTTAATTTCCTTTTTATAAGACTACAGAGATCTGGACGTAATGAAAAATGCACTTAAGTGTCCTTGTAATCATGTATACAGACAAAGGAAAACTAAGGAAATATATATATATATATATCAACAATAAAATTGTAAATACTGATAAATATAAACAAACACAGAACCAAAACACCAAAAATCAGAACGAGATCAATTTAATTCATTACACATTAGAGCTTACCCTGTAGACTTCATGCCCCCTAATGTATCTACTGCATTTTTGGTTACCAAAGGTATGGATTTTGTCGTACAGATTTGTAAAATGTATGGAGGTATTCTGTAGATTAGAATAGGTGGGCATTTAGCTGTGAAATTAGCTGTTATTGATAAAATAAAATATCATTCCATTTCCACTCAGGAATCAGATCATTTGAAAGTGCACAAAAACTGATAAGATCCATTTTGTCTAAATTCTCCTACTTTAAGAGCAAGTTTTGTAGAGTACTATTTGTTTTTGTTTAGTTTAAAAAAAAAGACAAATAGTTTTCTCCTGCACAGAATAAACATGCATCATGCATGCATAACCAAATTCTATCGTTTGAAATCAGCTGAAAACTATTTTAAACAATTCAATACGGCTTCGCCAGAACACTTTTCACAGTTTTTTAAGAATCCCAATAAAACATCAACACAACCCACTGACTGGCAAGAACTCCTCTATGAACAAAACAAACAAACAAACAAACAAACTGTAGAATATTGCATATTCTGTATATTCCTATTCAAATACATATTAAGGTGTGGCTGTATAATGGGTTAAACAGAACAGATGGTGTTTCCTATTCTGTACCATGAGGTCTCTGGAATTTGCTGTATAAGAGATTTGGGGTGGTCTTTATATGGGGAATTTCCTTATATGGCTATTCTAAACTACAGGTTATGACGTAATTTGGGCTATAAAGGGCAGAGGACAAAGGACCACGTTCTCTTGCCTTTCCTGCTACGATCCGATGTCCTGAATTGCTGATACAAAGACGACTCTGTAACTCCATTAAGACATACCATCTGTTAAGTATATTATGATTTGCTATTGAAGTAGAATAAATACTTATTTTTTATAAAGAACGTCAGATTGCGTATTAATACTTTTCAATAATATAGATATATATTATTGTGGCGAGCATTTGGCCCAAGACTATATATACATATATATATAAAAGACTTATTCAACTAAATAAAAACACTGGCAGATATTACACAAACAAACAAACACAGAAACACAAAACTAGGTGGGGAAATACAGTGTAAACAGGATAATGTCTTTCCATTGGATAGAGAGGAATGGACAAGAACACAGCAAATGAGATTCAATGTATCTATGTATTTAGAGTCAAAGACTATTCCTTCCAAGACAGACAATTCCTCTTTCGAAGGTTGATCCAAAAGTATAGATCATAAATCAGTAGACATTTGATGTAGCTAAATGTAACATTATGCACTTTGAGATATTACTGCATTAATATCTTGCATTAAAGCAACTTTTACCCTAAATGGTACTGAATTAGGAAGAACAAAAAATGAGAATGATAAACATAAACAGACTAGGCATCGGTATAATCACAAACAACAGAATAGGCAACAAGATAATCAGAAACAATAGAATAGGGAACAAAAGGCAACGTCTGTCAGGAGCTGCAGTAAGCTATAGCCTAGATCAGGGATAGTCAACCTTTTAATACCTACCGCCCACTTTTGTATTTTTGTTGATGGTAAAATTTCTTTACCACCCACCAGTGCCACAGTCACAAATTTTATAGCACGCAAGTGTGATTTTTTTTTTTTTTAGAAAGTATATTTTTTTTAAATATGTACTTCTATTTTGTGAGGCGCTGTGTATGTGAAGGATGGTGTGTGCATGTGCATGTGTGTGAGAGGGGCAGTGTGTGTGAAGGGTGCTGCATGTGGGTGAGGGGTGCAGTGTGTGTGTGAAGGGTGCAGTGTGTGTGAGAGGTGCTGTGCGTATGTGAAGAGTAATGTGCGTGTGTGAAGGGTGCTGTGCGTGTGTGAAGGGTGCTGTGCATGTGTGAGGGGGCAGAGTGTGTGTGTGTGTGAAGGGGCAGTCTGTGTGTGAAGGGGCAGTGTGTGTGTGTGTGAAGGGGCAGTCTGTGTGAGGGGGCAGTGTGCAAGGGGGCAGTCTGTGTGATGGGGAGTATGTGTGAGGGGGCAATGCGTGTGTGTGAGAGGGGGACAGTGTGTGTGTATTTGTGAGGGGTGTAGTGTGTGTTTGTGTGTGAAAGGTGCATAGAGTCTATGCTGTGTGTAGGTGGGTGAGATGTGAAAATCTATCTTAATGTCTCCCCCTCCCTTCTTCTTACCTTCTTTTACCAGGGAGGGTGGACATAATGCTGCAAGCCCTGTTGGCCCAGTGGTGGCATGTGCACTTAAGCCTGCAGCTCCTTTGGCTGCAGGTTGACTCTCCTGTCCTCCTGCGAGCACAGCACTGTAACAGAGTGTTTCCATGGTAACATGTGGCAACGCTCCGACCAGCCTGCTCGCAGGAGGAACACAGAGCCTCCAAGGCTCTTCTGCCCTCTGCAGTAACTAAGGGCCAGTGAGGGTGATCTCCTCACGAGTCTGAGAGGGCTTACAGCAAGGCTGGCTCTGCATGTGCCGGCAGGGGAGAAGAAAGGATCTCCCCTGCTAGCCTTGGTCCACACTACAGCCAAACTGCAAACTGCCCATTAACCTGACCAAAGGAGACATCCAAATATCATTTGAAATCAGGAAGAATTTTTTCCTTATTGCGGCACAAATATAAATCAACCCAGATGGGTCTTTCATCCTCTTTTGGATACAATATCTAATATTTACAGGTTCAATTCCCTCCAAGAAAATCCATTTCTCCTTTCGAGATGGATAAAATATCACTAAGTACAATTAGTTGAGAATCACTACATGGCAAGTATTTATTTAAATACCAATGAATCCTAGCAATCCTTTCTTATTAACATAGTTTAATATTATAATCTGATCGCGCATTGAATGACTGTCACCTTATGGAACGGAATAGCTGAACTGTGGGGATATCTACAACTGCATAATAACACAGGGAAATGCAATCTACAAAGACTGAAATACTGCAATGGCCATTTTAATAATAGGTGTGAAATTACTGACATTAAACCGCATTATATGCCTTTTTCTGGCATAGATTGGAAAAAAAAGTGACCTTTTTATACCCAATGTATTTATAATATGCTGCTATTGTCTGAAATTTATGCTCTGCGTTAGTAAGCTATCAGCATTATTTTATCAATGGTAACATTTGATCCCATGACAGAATGAATGACATTATACACACCATGGCTACATTATTATTATTATTATTGGCATTTATATAGTAACTATGCCTGCTGTAATACTTAGGTTTGTACCATGAGCTGTTTTTTTTAGTAACAAATAGAGTGAAACAGCTGCTACAGTGCTGTCAGACACAATATGTAACCAAATCATTTTAATATCATTTAATATCATTTTGTGCTATATGTATGAATCTTAAAGCATGTCAGCCTACTGACCTTGCACACTTACCATCTAATCAGACCAAGCTGACTGTGTGGTGTACACGGAACTTGGACAAAATTGGCAGGTAACCTGAAATAAAGTGTTTCAAATGGATGTCTGATGTCTGCTGAAGTCCAACAAAGCTACTTAGGGAGGAATGAAAGGGACCCCTTGATTTATGAAAAACCTGCAAAAGGCATTGGATTGCCAAGGATAACGAGACATTCTCAGCACCATAACTACTGCAGTGTGCTGAAGTGGTTCAGCAGGCGCAATCTGCCAGCAATCTGTCAAACTGTTTACGGATGGTTTGACACTTACCTTGTAGTGTTGGGCACTTGTGGTCTTTCTAGTCTGAGATGGTGTAATGAAGTGGACGTTCACAATTCTGCATTGTCATACCAACGCATACCATCTGGGTTATTCACTAAAATAAGAATTCAAAATGAATTCAAAGTGAAGTTAAAATTTAAGGTTAAAGGAACCGAACTGAAAAAAAAATCTCTACGTCGGGTATGCTTTCAGTTTGGCTACTGGGGCTTTAACCCCTTAAGGACCAAACTTCTGGAATAAAAGGGAATCATGACATGTCACACATGTCATGTGTCCTTAAGGGGTTAAATTTGAAATTCACTTAGAATTCTCACTTCAGTAAATAAATTGCATGTTTCAACAGTATCCAGTACTTGAGATCCATCAGTTGACACTCCCAGCCAATGCATACTGTTTAAACCTAGTATGATATTACATAAGTATGAATTTCTACCATGTCAGAACATCTCAGACCAGAAGGTCTATGCACGCCCAACACGGCAAGCACTCATAAACAGTTAAACAGTTTACTGGTGGTTGATGCTCAGGAACTCCTGGCACCATAACCACTACAGCATGTTGCATGGTGCCTAGAGTGTCTGTTTAATGCCACAAATCAGTGATATCACGATTGGTTTCCAATTCTACGTTCCGTAGCCATGCATAACATTTATAGGCAATGTGCAGTGTACAGGGTGAGAAGAACTCCTTCGTCTCGTTCATCTGTAATGATTGGAAATATATACATATATATTTGCAAAGCTGTAGGATTGTATTACTGCATGCCAGATGTAATTAACAGGCATGGTTTAAATCACTGAACAGAAGGGTCGTCCACATATTTTTGGTCATATAATACATATATGTATTTATCATTTTTTATAATAGTAAATAATGGAAACTAGTTGAAATATACATACCCAGACCACTCATCATCTGGTACATAGCAAAACATCAGTCTTCTGGCATGATAGGGTAACCAGCACACAACATATGCTATGGCAATGGCTCCTGTGGGAGGTGCAAAGAAAAGTTACCATATGTTGTTACAAGGAATAGCTAATAAATGACTTAGTAACTATACACATGGTCATGATGTAGAATCAAAAATGACATATTGTAAAATCAAACTTCGAAAAAAAAATTGATTGACATGCCTGACAATCCAGGCAGAAAGTGCAGATAATTTAATTTGCAAGCACTATATTTAACCCTGTAACTTTCCAAGACACCCTAAAATCTGTACGTGGGGGGTACTGTTTTACTCGGGAGACTTCGCTGAACACAAATATTAGTGTTTCAAAATGATAGATTGTAGTACAACGATGATATTTTCAGTAAAAGTGATGTTTTTTGCATTTTTCACACACGAACTGCACTTTTACTGACGATATTATTGTTGTAATATGTTTTACTGTTTTGAAACACTTATGTTTGTGTTCAGTGAAGTCTCCCAAGTATAACAGTACCCTCTATGTACAGGTTTTATATTGTTTTGGAAAGTTAGAGAGTCAAATATAAGGCTTGCATTTCATTTTTTTCACATTGAAATTTGCCAGTTTGGTAATGTTGCCTTTGAGAGTGTATGGTAGCCCAACAATGAGAATTACCCCCATGATTGCATACCATTTGCAGAAGCAGAAAACCCAAGGTATTGCAAACAGGGTATGTCCAGTCATTTTTAGTAGCCACTTAGTCACAAACACTGGCCAAATATTAGTTTTTTGCTTTTTTCACACAAAAACAAAGATGAAAGCTAACTTTGGCCAGTGTTTGTGACTAAGTGGCTACTAAAAAAGACTAGACATACCCCACTTGCAATACCTTGGGTTGTGTACTTTTGCAAATGGTATGCCATCATGGGGGTAATTCTCATTCCTGGGATACCACACGTTCTCAAAGGTAACATTACTAATCTGGCAAATTTAAAAAAAAAATGAAAAATGGAATGTGCTATAACTGACCATGTAACTTTCCAAAACACTGTAAATTCTGTTAATAAGGGGTACTGTTGTACTCATGAGACTTTGCTGAATACAAATATGTGCATTTTATTGCAGTAAAAGCAAACAGTATCATGACATTTACAGCTAAAATGTCAGGCAGAACTACAATTTATTTTTAAAATCTTAATTTCTCACAGTTTATTTTATTTTATTCATAATAAGTTATGTTTCATATATGAATAGTTCATGAGAAGTTAAAGCCCTGTTTCTCCTGAACAAAATGATATTTAATAACCGTGGGTGCACTTAACCCCTTAAGGACACATGACATGCGTGACATGTCATGATTCACTTTTATTACAGAAGTTTGGTCCTTAAGGGGTTAAAGATTAAAGAAAGAGGGGAACTACGGTTGAACAGACACATAACACAAATTCCAGGTTTTGTTTACATTTTGTTTTGATCAGAACGTGTACTATTGACTCCGTCCTGAAGGGGTTAAATTAGAGGAGAAAAGGTTTAAAAATAATATCAGGAAGTTTTACTTTACTGAGAGGGTAGTGGATACTAGGAATAGCCTTCCAGCTAAAGTGGTAGAGGTTAACACAGTAAAGGAGTTTAAGCATGCGTGGGATAAGGCTATCCTAACTATAAGATAAGGCCAGGGACTAATGAAAATATTTAGAAAATTGTGCAGACTAGATGGGCCGAATGGTTCTTATCTGCCGTCACATTCTATGTTTCTATCCTCACTACAATTTATACTCCTTTGAAAGAGCATAAAATTCCACATAAGCGTTGTGCTAGCAGATTTGCAAAGAGAAAAACCTCTATGACTCTATGTCGAAGAATTGACTGACAAGGGAGAGCAGAAAAGACCTCCCATAGGCATAGAAAGGCCTAAGCGGCTGTGCTAGCGCTAACAAGGGATTGCAGGAACAGACTAACATCACTTCATTCAGAATGTTGACAGGGTAGCCTTATAGATGTCACAGAGGAGGTTTCCTTGGGAAAGCGTCCCCTAGAATGGCAATACAAAGAATACGGCCAAAGGATCAAGGGGGTCTAAAGTGGGTGTTACAGGAAGATTGACACCAACAAAGCTCGCAACATGGCGATCGTGGAACGGAGGTAGGGTGAGTAAATGGCAATATTTTACATTGAATACATCATGTATCTCTATATTGTATGATGTATTCAATGTATTTAGAGGGGATTTAGCTAAACTTGCAAAAGGCATAACAGGCTCTGTTTGAACGAATTAAACCTTTACATCCTGAAACTCGGTGCTTCCATCTTAGCTCCCTGTCAATCATTGTTATGAGATCTGGTCTTTGAACCTGTCAGTTGGCATAAACAAAGCAGATAGAGAAGAGGAGAAATGATATGTTTCCATTAATCTTCATCATTTGCATTGTGTGCCTTGGCTGTGCCTGCACCATGCTGTAGTGGTTATGGTACTTGGAGTGTTGATTTCATTTTAAAACTCAGTGAATTGTGATGAATTTAAGCCTTTCTAGTGAATGAACCCCTATAGGCAATTGCACAGCCAGGCTCCAGTTACCCACAGTTTGAGAGCTCATTCAATGATATATCCTAATGTTATCATGTGAGATTTTGAAACATTATCTTTTTATCTTGTTTTTTTTATTGCTGATGACAAGCATTTTTGATAACTGCACACACTTTCCAAAATTATCACATATATTTATTCTCTAAATACACACAAGCAATCTACTTCGATTTGTTTTGCACTTTTTGCTGCACTATTATTGTCAGTGTGTTTTTTACTAAATCATTCGTTGTCTGGAATTCACCAGTGACCAAACTTCTGGAATAAAAGGGAATCATGACATGTCACACATGTCATGTGTCCTTAAGGGGTTAAAGGTCAAAATAACTGAGCTGGTATGGCAAATTTTGCACCCCAAAATTAAATTCCATGGTTGATTCACAATAATTCACAATCTAATGAATAATTATGTCTGTTTTCATTTCTTACTCTTTTTTTTTTACAGCACCGAGTGCATTGCATCTCCCTTTTTGTTTGTGTCCAATATCTGATAATACATTTGTGTGTACTTCAGTGACTTACAGTATTGATTCCTGGTATTCTCACACCTTCAATTCAAAACAGCAACAAAAAAAAAACAGTATTTATAGAACGTTTATTAGCTGCTAATCTGGTTAATGTGTGTTCAAACACTATGAGTCATCTTGGAGAAAAAAAAGTAATAACATATAGAAAAAGGAAATTACTATAATTAATATATGGAATAAATGTTCTTTTCATTTATGTGAATTATCCACTACCAACTTGAGGAAGACCAGAGTGCGTTTCTGATGTATAAAGGGACACTTTAGGGGCGGAGCTTGGAGCCTGAACGGAGAGGACGCCATCTCTCAGAGCTCCGGAGACAAAACACTCTAATCGGCTAAAAATCAAAAGCATCCTACGAGATACACGGCCCCTGACAAGCGAGGCAGCTCCAGCGTAACCTGCTGAACACACAGATGCCCTTCTTTTCCACCCTGGGCAGAAAACCCCGAAAACGAGGCACCAAGGCCTACCTCGAGTGCGGACAACCGGCAGAGCTCGCCTGGGGATACGATCCGCGATACACGCCGGACTGCCACGGACAAACAGAGGCAAGTGAAATGGGGCGAAGGTCGCAAAAGCAACCTCCTCTCAACCCGAAAATGCAGCGA
Source organism: Pelobates fuscus (assembly GCF_036172605.1). Classification (NCBI taxonomy): domain Eukaryota; kingdom Metazoa; phylum Chordata; class Amphibia; order Anura; family Pelobatidae; genus Pelobates; species Pelobates fuscus. The sequence continues at coordinate 53,982,630 of NC_086318.1, read as the reverse complement.
GATATCAGCCTCATGCTGCAATCCTCCTCTTCCCCAATGACTCCGGCGCCCCGCGAGCCATCACCTGCCTCCTCAACGGAGGGAGTCCACGCGGACACTACCCCCTCCAATGCTCATCCTCCGGAGGCAACATTAAGGGCAGGGGACCGCACTGATATGCTCCCCTCCAACACTCACTCCCCGATAGCACTACCGACGACAGGGGGCCACACACCTGCCTCTAAAAATGATATACAGGAAATGCTCACCGGCCTACAAAATAACCTGAAACGAATGTGGGAGGCTGATCTAGCAGCACTCACCACGGAAGTACACTCAGTGACAGCCCGCACACAGGCAACTGAAACAGGCCTGACAGACCTGAAACAGGACTTTCACACCCTGAGGGAAACAGTGCTGAACCTACAATCAACACAAGCCTCAATGGCCAGGCAACTAAATATACTGGACGACAGAGGCAGGAGAAAAAACGTAAAAATAAGGGGAGTCCCAGAGAACATACAACTAGAAGAGCTGCCCCATTTCGTCAGGCGCCTTGTGGCGACAGTCCTACCGCACAAGGGGGCCAAGCAGTTTGTCTTTGATGGCATATACAGAATAGCAAAATCGCCCCGTGCTCCCACGTCAGCGCCACGAGACCTCATCCTACGCTGCTGTACCATGACTGATAAAATGGGACTAATGGCGGCATTTCGGGGACGGACCCCCTACAAGTTCGAGAACTGTCAACTCTCCCTATTTCAGGACTTAAGCAGAGAAACACTCATATGGCGTAAAGCGATGAGACCAATCACAACCTCCCTCCAGGAAGCAGGCATTAACTACAGGTGGGCGACGCCAAAGACCCTATGGATAACTAAAGAAGGGACGCATTATAAAATATCAGACCCCACTGAGGGACCGGCACTGCTAACGACTTTGGGACTACAGACCCAAGGCTTGACCACCACCCCCAGCGGAGGAGCATCAGACCTCAGGGGACCACGCGACAATACGACCTGAATCAACATCAACTCCTACCTACCCCGGCCGGGGACAATGGGACATTTCTAGTTCAACAGTTGGCCCCAATACCCAAGACGAACTGTCCTATCACCAACCGCCACGCGGTTACACACACTCCGGGACTCTTTTACTATAACACCTCTTCCCTCCCCCCCCCCCCCAACCCCAGGGTCACAGGGGAACTGCTTGCAACAGAGCCCACACAAGACCTAAATGGCTCTGCACATACAAACGACACACACATACAGGGACTCTGCTGGACAGCACAGGCGGACCACCACTACATGGCCCAACATTGACATCTATAGACTCGCACTAGCTGACATTACTCATGAACGGACGTGTACTGTGCAACTAGACCACTCACTATTAGACCTAACCTAGCGAGGCACCACACAGCGTTGCACCTACACAATTAAGCCGTGGACATACGCAATTAGCCTAGCCACTCATAGGGTATATTCCCTGAGTATCCCTCCAGATAGAAGTCAAAGCCTATTGAAGTCAATAGACCCAACATCCACTACCAACCAACACTAACAGGTTACGCTAGTGGTGCTACTGACTATAGAGTGACATACCCACTTTTATTACCATAAGATCACATGCCGATACAACCCGACAATCCTGCTACAACTAAAAATATGTTTAATGTACCTTGCTAAAGTTTTTTTTTTTTTCTCGTAACTTGATTACAGTGTTGCTAACTTAACATAGCCTCTACGGCACAAGTTTGTGAAACTCGTACATTTTGCACTGAAAATAAAGATTTACAAAAAAAATAAAGGGACACTTTAAGCACTAAAACCACTACATCTTAATTAAATGGTTTTGATGCCAAGATCCTATCCCTTTTTTCTGACAAAGTTAAATATGTCACCATCAGGGCCGGTGCAAGGATTTTTGCCGCCCTAGGCAAAAGAAAGATTTGCCGCCCCCCCCCCCCCTCCCACCAGTGACATCGCAATGCCCCACCCATATGATCTGCCATATGAACTAACGCCAGTGCTGCACACAGTGTGTGTTTACATTTAAAAGCCTGCAGGGACCAGCTATAGACACCAGAACCACTTTATTAAGCTGCAGTGGTTCTGGGGACTATATTGTCCCTTTAATGTGAGGTAAATTAGAGATTAGTGTCACTAATAATATACTAGATTGCCTACTTACAATCAGATGAGGATGGTGATGGGCTCTGGCTGCAGTTTGGCTCCACTGGTCTGGTGTAGAACAGGATCTCTGGAGGCTGTTTGTAACTGTGGTCACAAAATTCAATGTTCTGGAAGAACGGCAAGCAGCTCCATTTTTTTGGGGCCCTTACACAGCTCAAGGTCTGGGCCCCAGGGCCCATAAGGACCGCCCATAAGTCCACCTACATGTTCCACCTATGAGTTCGCTCACAGGGAGTGGAGTGTGTAGGGGATGTGTTATGTGTTACTGTAGAGGATCTAATGTGTGTGCTTATGGAATGTAGTGTATAGGGATACCAGTTTGTGTAGGTGATGCAGTGTGTTTGTTTGTAGTGGAAGCAGTGTGTTTTTGTGTAAGGGGTAGAAAGCAGTGTGTGTTTGTGTACAAGGGAGGTATTGTGTGTTTCTTGTTGTGTGTAAGGGATACATTGTGTGAATCTGTGTTTGTATGCATAAGGGATGCAAAGTGTGTTCCTGTGTATGTAAGTGTGACAAACTGCCATTTGCCACTGGGAATTGGAGAGGACTGATTGCTAGCCTCCTGCCCTGCGACTATGGCCCTGGGATGTATTGCCCTTTAAGAACTGTATTTGGGCATAATGGACTTATATTCTACAGTTTCTGGCCCTTTAACTGTGTTGTACAAAGAAAGGGTTTGTAGTTTTAAACTGGCACTTCGGATGCAGTCGAAGTGCCGAAGTCGTCGAAGTGGCCGCCATTCGACAAACGAACACGTGGCGGCGGCCATTTTAACTTATTCGAACGCGGTCAGCGGTGTGTGTAGCCAAATCTATGGAACTGTTTTCGGCTACCCAATTGCACGAACACCGCTGGCCCGTACCGTCTACGTTACTTCGACACCGCGGCTGGAGACTAAGTCCCGTTCGAAGATTCAAACGCTCGTTCGAATGGGACTTAGTCATTTTCTCGGTGTAAAATAGACCGACCGCACAGTCCAAATCCATGGAACTGTTTTGGGCATGAAAATGTCACACTGGGGATTGCTATGCTCTGCATACTCCCCTGAGCTTGAATCACTTAGCTCTTTTAAGAGCTGTTTCTGTTCAGGATGTATAAAATAAGGCAGATAGTATCTTGGTTCGAATGGCAAAGTGAACATAGTGAAAATAAAGTGGCCGTTCATGTTCATATAAAAAGTGTCATATCTACAAATTTACACATAGTACGGTAGGGAGATTAAAAAGGAAGAGTTCTTCAGTGTTGTTTAAGCCCCTTTAATAAAGAGAGTGTAAAATAGACCGACCGCACAGTCCAAATCCATGGAACTGTTTTGGCCATGAAAATGTGCTTGCGGTCGGTCATAAAGGACTTATACCTATCTCCCGAACGGCTGAACGGATTCCAATAATTTTGGGATATGTTTGTATTTGGAATGTGCTGATTAATAATATGTAATTATTAATTATTAATATTGGATGTATGGTTTTAGAGTTATGAAAGTTGGGTAAAAAGTATGTTTTAAACTGTACGGATAATTGGGTTACTTCTCAGGCTAAGGGGAGGGAATCTGTGGGATGTAACCATTGTGTGATTGGGTAATGTATAATTGTATGTGGGCGTCTCCCTTGCAGGGGAGAATTGCATAAAAGCAATGATCCCTCAAAACGTAGCCTTGTCTCGTTATTGGAGGGAGCTGTTATAATCACACTGGGGATTGCTATGCTCTGCATACTCCCCTGAGCTTGAATCACTTAGCTCATTAAAGAGCTGTTTCTGTTACGCTCTCCTTGGAGGAGAGGTCTTCCCCACACGGTCCTGGAGGATAGAAGCTGATCCAGGGTGGAAGGAAGACGGCGAGACTCCAGTCAAGCTATGGCGGTTGCGGAGTCTGCGGTGGTTGTGGTGTCCGGTGCGGTGCTTGTGGTCCTCGGCGCAAGCTAGGAAGCGTCCATCAACGGAGGGTACTCGGTCGGAGTACGGGGAGCTCCGTTACAGTAAGGGATGCGTTGAGTGTGTGTAAGAGATGCATTGTGTTTCTGTGTGTGTGTAAGAGAAGCAGTGTGTGTTTGCATGTGTGTGTGTAAGGGATGCATTGTGTGTTTCTGTGTATATGTGCAAAGAATGCATTGTCTTTATGTGTAAGGGTTGCAGTGTGTGTGTGTGTGTGTGTGTAATGGATGCATTGTGTGTTTCTCTGTAAGGGAAGCATGTTGTGTTATAGAGCTCTCCCTTCCATCCGTTAGAGATCTCCCCTGCCCCTTAGTGGTCTCTCCTCTCCCACCCACCTCCCTTAATGGTCTCCTTTTCTCCCCGACTTTCCATTGGTGGTCTCTCGTCTCCCCCTTAGTGGTCGCTGCTCTCCTCTGCCCCTCCTTTCCATTAGTGGTCTCTGCTCTCCTCTGCCCCCCCTTTCCATTAGTGGTCTCTCCTCTCCCCCCCTCCCTTACATTCTCTCCTCACCCCCCTCCCCTAGTGGTCTCTCCTCATCCCCCTCCCCTAGTGGTCTCTCCACCACCGCCTCCCTCCTTTAGTGGTCTCTCCCTCCCCCACGTTCTCCTCAACCCCCCCTCCCTGTGTTCTCATCACCCCCCCGTGTTCTCCTCTTCTTCTCCCCCCGTGTTCTCCTGCTCTTCTCCCCCGTGTTCTCCACTTCTTCCCCCCTCCCTGTGTTCTCCTCTTCTTCTTGCCATCCCTGTAATCTCTTCTTCTCCCCCCCCCCCTGTAATCTTCTCTTCTTCTCCCCCTTCCCTCCCTGTAATATTCTCTTCTCCCCCCCTTCCCGGTAATCTTCTCCCCTGCTCTCCCACCCCTCCCTCCCTGTAATCTTCTCCACTCCCCACACCCTCCCTGTTATCGTCTCCACCCTCCCTCCCTGTAATCTTCTCCCCCCTCCCTGTAATCTTCTCTCCCCCCTCCCTCACTGTAATCTCCCCCCCTCCAATCTACCCACCCCCTCCCTCCCTGTAATCTTCTCTCCTCCCTCCCTCACTGTAATCTTCTCCCCCCCTCCCTCACTGTAATATTCTCCCCCCCTCCCTCACTGTAATCTTCTCTCCCCCTCCCTCCAATCTTGTCTCCCCCTTCCCTCCCTGTAATCTTCTCTCCCCCCTACATCCCTGTAATCTTCTCTCCCCCCCTCCATCACTGTAATCTTCTCCCCCCTCCCTCCCTGTTATCTTCTCTTCCCCCTCCCTCACTGTAATCTTCTCTCCCCATCCCTCCCTGTAATCTTCTCCCCCCCTCCCTCCCTGTAATCTTCTCTCCCCCCTCCCTCACTGTAATCTTCTCTCCCCCCTCCCTCCAATCTTCTCCACTCCCCCTCCCTTCCTGTAATCTTCTTCTCCTCACCTCCCCTCCCTGTAGCGTGGCCAAGCTCCTCTCCGATCAGCGGTACAGGAGCTTCTGTTTCCTGTACCCGGCTGGACTGATAGGAAGTGCACACTCAGTGTGCACTTCCTGTCAGTCTGGCCGGGTCGCGGACCAGAGAGGAGCTCAGCCACGCTACAGGGAGGGGAGGTGAGGCAGTGCGGCAGCCGTCTGAGCGCTCTCTATAGATCGGCTGCAGTATTTAAAGGGCTGGCGATGGTGGCGCAGGGCTCCCCCTCCTATATGGCGCCCTAGGCGGCTGCCTAGATCGCCTTATAGGAAGCGCCGGCCCTGGTCACCATAAATACTCATAAAGAGTCATCCGACAGGTGCAGTGTGGTAGGTGCCCAGCATGTGCCTTAGGTCCCCAATCCTTCTCTATAAGAGCATTTATTTCAACCCGAGATTATCCATGATGCTAATTTCAGTAGAGGAGGAGAATCTGTCGGGAGGCGCTGGATTACCTAATGGCAGTTGTTTGTTATACAAGGAGGTAGCCCTGTATCAAAACGGATTGAGGAACACTCTAATATTAAAAATCAATACATTTATTTTCAGTGTTAGGGTTTTTCAGTGTATATTTATCGAATACATGCTTCTACTGGTAGTTCCTCCATAGGACCTCTGCACGTTTGGTGGCATCATGCTCAATATGATAATATTGAATGCCGCTGATGCTTCCCAAAGTGGAGCATTAGATTCAGTGTTTCTCCAGAAGCACTGGATTGGTGTATCATGGTAATTGCTGTGCATGCGCCTACTAACCCTATGCTTCTCTGTGAGAAGCATTGGATTGGACAAAGGCTCGTGAGCTGCACCACTGTAACCACCTAATAGGGAGCTCCAATAAGCAGGTAACCCTCCAAAATATGCCAGAAAGAGAAGAAAGTGATGTATAGAGTCTCACAAGGGGAAACTAACATCAGGAGAGCTCCACTGGTATAAGAAATGAGGAAGGGAGGCCCTACCTTTTATCAATCTAAGGATAAAAAGGGATATGCAAACAAAAAGTATAACTTGAAAAAATGGAGATCTACTAAATGGCACACAGGAGTCCATTATCTGGAGTAATAAATTGCATCCAAGTTCCAGTTCCCCTAGTGTCCGACTGACGGGAAGGTAGTGTAAACGAGGTTAGGGAAAGAGAAGAGACACGGGGTCCACAGAGAACAAGGGACCAGGTAATCTGGTCTAAACGCAGATGAAAAGCCTCAAAGAAAAAAAATAAATCTCTCAATTCATCCTAAGAGTTACCTCGACACAGTGGTCAGGCTACTAGTGTCTACCTGAACCAACTACCCCTACTAAAGTTATAAATAAATACCTAAAAAACAATAACCATAGTGGTAACAAAAATAAAAAAGTGCTACTAAGTGCAGTGATTAAAGAAAAAGCTTGACGCACGTTTTGGCATGTTCAAAATGCAGTTGTCAGGAGCCTGTGAACATGAGCCTGTGTTCCATTCAAATACCTATTGCTGATAAGACATAGCCATCAGCTGTTCAATGTGGGAGGTCCCGAGAGGCGGAGTGTCTAGACTCTATTCCGCAGTCTACCATGTCGTTACATATTCTACATCTCAAAATCATAGTAAAGATGCACCCAGCTGATGAGGTAGCTCAGCTGGCAAAATCCCAACCACAAAGCCTGCTAAAAAATACAAGGCCATAGGTTCAAATCCTGGCAGAGTCAACCCAGCTCCCCATCCCTCGGAGGTCTGCAATGCAAAGCATCATCAATGGGGCAACAATAACATACACTATTATTCAGCTGCCGACCTGGTCAGCTCCAAGAGCACTCTGGGTGCAACTGGGGGAAAGGCACCACACAAATACATGTTATTATTATTCTTTTAACCTGGACCTCCCCAGTCCTGTCCTATAGAGTGGAGCCAAGCAGAACACAACAACAGGCTGTTACATGAGCAGTACAGCCAAGAGGGAGAGCGTCGGGGCACAACCCCGCCACCCTGTATCGCTGATTTGTCCCTGTCATAGGTGGGCGTGATGGCTGAATATGTGAGGTGGGCTTAAAGTATTCCCAAAGCGCACCTCATAGTGTGACTAGAACGTCCACTGTATTATGGAGTGGAACTGACTGGAAGTGGGTGGGGAATAGCATCTCGGCAGCGCTCACAATATTGTGAGAGCTGCACCAAGTCCTATCTGGTATGGGCATCTATTGCCTAGGCTATCCCATCAATTGTACCGTCAAAGAATTGACACACAAGGTCTCAAATATGCCAATCAGGTCGGGGTACATTAAATGTACAATAAAGGGACCCGTCTTTATAGATTGAATGATGCCTATGAACACAGGGAAATAAACATCCAATCAGGGGAAGTGTACCCCAATCAGGATGTATAAAATAAGGCAGATAGTATCTTGGTTCGAATGGCAAAGTGAACATAGTGAAAATAAAGTGGCCGTTCATGTTCATATAAAAAGTGTCATATCTACAAATTTACACATAGTACGGTAGGGAGCTTAAAAAGGAAGAGTTGGGGGGGCGTGGCCGGCAACGCGAGAGAGCGGACGCGTGTCTTAGGAGCTCCGGACCCGAACAGACAGAAACCTTAAATAATTCCCGGTACGGAACCCAAACAGCACACACAGGCCAGAACCCCCACCAGAGACAAATATGGGGCGCAAAAACAAACGTTTTCGTCCTCCAGAGGCTCAAAAACAGCCTGATATCAGGCTATCATTTGAGAGGCCAGCGGCTGCGGCCCAAACCAAGATGGCGTCCGCAGCAAACTGTGCGGAAGGTGACTCGGAGGCATCCCAAGAAGATAGGGAGCAGCTCACATCCCCAGAGTCGGAAGACCGCATTTCAGAAGTGGAGTCTGAAGATGATTCTGCTCCAGTTACTAAGGGAGACATGAAGGACCTAATACAAGAGATACGCAGGGTCTGGAAGGCGGACCTCAAAGAGGCTCAAACTGAAATAGGGGAACTCAGGCATAAAATCGTGGAAGTACAACAGAAAGACTGCACCCGTGAAAAACAAATAACAACCACTCAGAGACAAGTGGAGGACCTGGCACAGCAAGTCAGAGACCTCTCACGATCAGTGACCACCCTAGAGACGAGACACAGAAGGAGGAACATACGGGTAAGAGGGGTGCCAGAAGGTGTTGGGGAGGAGGCCCTGCTCCCATACATACGTGGGGTAGTAGCTTCACTCCTCGCCAGAAACGACACCAAGGACCTGATAACAACGGCCTTCAGGATCCAAAAAGCCGTGACTGCCCCCTCCCAAGCACCAAGAGATGTTATAGCCACCACCAGGGACATCACGGTGAGAACCGCCATCATGTCTAGGTCTAGAACCCTTGGAACGGTCACCTATGAAGGCGGAGCAGTGTCCATATATGGAGACTTACCATTTGGAGTGTTGGCAGCAAAAAGACACCTAGCCCCCACTGCAAGGCAGCTGAGAGACGCCATGATCCGGTACCGGTGGGGAGACGACGGATCACTGATAGTTCCACGGGGACCCGAGACTTTCATACTAACCCCAGCAGATGATCCAAGAGTCTTCTTGCAAAAGCTGAACCTCGGAGTTGCCAACTCGAAAGAGTCGGGGCCTACCCGTATGCCGAAGGACATAGGGACACGAACTACTTCACATCCATGACAGAGACGACCCGGATAGATAAGCCCTGTACAAACTTGGTCTCCCTGACGCTAAAGAGAGACCTCACATACACAGGTTAGACAGCTGCCTCCTCTCCCGTACATAGGCGACGGCAACACCGTGCTGAGCACCTTGTCACTAATAGCACTGATATACAAGAACAGGACACACAGACACATTAGTAACACACAAGATGACAATCTAATTGACACATTCAGGCCACCAGGCGACTACAAACCCCCGACAGCAAGCAACGACCGCAGTCCCCCCCCATAGAGACTGATAAGTACAAAACTTACTAATATTGTATTTGTTATACTATAATAAGAACCATTGTAAGATGTCTGTTGACAACATACCAGTTATCATACTATGAACCAGTTGTATAATGTGGAAATATTTCTAATAAAATATAAAATATAAAAAGGAAGAGTTCTTCAGTGTTGTTTAAGCCCCTTTAATGAAGAGAGTATTACAAAAAGGCTGAAAAAGAGAATCCCTCATTTAACCCTGCCGGGGATAACGTATTGAGTTTGTAAATCCAACACAATTCTCTCTGCCGTAGTTTTCGGTCCCAATTTCCTTTACGTGTAGGTTGGGGAACTGATTCAATACCCATGAATCTAATTTTAGTAGCAGAATTAGAATGGTGTGTTTTTAGTTGTCATGCAATTGGTGTCTCCAATGGTCTCCTTACGGAGTTAACGTGTTCTCTTATGCGAAGCTTGAATGGGCGAAACGTTTTGCCTACGAACTTCAAACCACAGGAACATAACAGGAGGTACACTAGCTTTTCAGTATGGCAGTTAAATAAATATTTTGTTAAGAATTCCTCAGATTCACTATGTAGCGGAATGGGCTTCGCCACAGTGCCTTCTTTTTGCTAAGGGCTGTCCACCCACTCTTTTTGTTACTTTATTTCGTATATTGTCCCTGTTGGTTATTTGTGGAAACAAGTAACAAAATAATATTGGCTATCGTTCGTCTGGTTGTTCGGTAAGAACCCTGTTCAGCTATTCATACTACTGCTCTCCGCTGCACACTACTGTCTGTAAAAGACTTGGTCTGTTTAGCAATATGGGGACATGCACTACAGTGGCCACACTTGTATGTACCCCTGGGTAGATATTGTTTGAGGGGTTTATTTAAGGGGGCCAAATAGCTAGGGACTAGCAGGTCTTTCAAATTTCTGCCCCTGCGTGTTCACTGAGGGGAATGGTGTAATAAACTTCTTAATATGGGGATCCAAAGTGAGTATTGGCTAAAATATTTAAAACTTATTCATCATGTGGGACCTGCCTGCATCATATGATGCTCTGCATCTAATCCGGGAAGGTCCTGTGTCCCTAATGTGATCGCTAAGTAGGGTATCTCTGTCTGCATTCATGGCTCTCATAAACCCTTTTTAAGCACAGACATTGTCCAACAGAGATTCCGGTCTTCAGTTTTGGTAGGTGGTGGCTAGTCCAATTCCATTAGGCCATTAGAGGCTGTTTGTTTTCGGTACAGGGTGGTTGAAATGCTGCCACTTGTTTGCATGGAAACAGTGAGGTCTAGGAAGTTAAGATTCCTGCCCCCCACTACGCCTGTGAATTTCAAGTTGAATTCATTAATGTTTAAGAGGGTTACAAACGTGATCATGAACCCATCAGAAGATCCCAGCCAAATAACAAAGACATCATCGTACCGTTTCCAAAATAGATAGATAGATCGATAAAGTCTGGTCCGTTTTAATGTATGTCTCCAAGGTGCCCAAGTATATGTTGGCATAGGAGGGCAAGCATCAACTCCCCATGTTAGTCCCCCTAATTTGTTGGTATACTTTACCATTAAATAAAAAGACATTCTTGGTCAAGATAAATTTAAGGATATCAGAGATAAAGTCTATGTATGCTGGTGGGGCATTAAGTGTTTTCTGTGGGAGATAGAGCTTTATAATGCCTTCACGTCCAGACTGCATAAGATGGCTTCTTCTGATACCCTTAAGTTCTTTAACCAGTATAACATTTGTTTTGTGTTCACAGGCACCTGACAACGGCGTCTTGAACATGCCGAAACGCGCGTTGAGCGTTTTCTTTGTCTTTAATCACTGCACTTTTTAATTTTTGTTACCACTATGGTTATTGCTTTTTAGTGTTTCTTTATTTATTTATAACTTTAGTAGGGTGAGTTAGTTAAGGTAGACCCTAGTGGTCTGACCACAGTGAATTGAGATATTTTTTTTCTTTCAGGCTTTTCATCTGCGTTTAGACATGATTATCTGGTCCCTTGTTCTCTGTGGACCCTGTGCCTTTTCTCTCTCCCTAACCTCATTTACACTACCTTCCTGTCAGTCGGACACTAGGTTAACTGGAACTGAAATGCAATTTAGAACATCTCCCTTTTTTCAAGTTATACTTTTTGTTTGCATATCCTTTTTATCCTTAGATTGATTAAAGGTAGGGCTCCCCTTCCTCATTTCTTATACCAGCGGAGCAGTAATGCAATACATATCTTAGCAAAATTTCAGGGTGGTAAAAAAGCAGCAGCTTTCTCATTTCATGCTCTGTGGCTCTTAATTACAGCCATGTGCATATATAATAGTCGGAAAACCTTCAAGATTTATGTTCAGAGAGGAACAGAGCTTGAAGAGTGGATTAATTGGTCACTAAGAGGCATGCAGTTGCTCTGCTCAATACCTGTTTTAGAGATTTATCTATTGGTATATTAAGGTATGCTCACTCCAGGGTCGTCTTTAATATTGATTGGATTGGACCCTGGGAAAGAATTTACTTGGGCCCCCTGGATCCTGCCCTTCCACTCCCTATCATGCAATCACACCCTCCACCCCAACACACACACACAAAAAAACACACACACACAAAAAAACCGCACACACCTCGTGAACCAGTAAACTTTAAAGGACCACTATAGTGCCAGGAAAACATACTCGTTTTCCTGGCACTATAGTGCCCTGAGGGCTGGATGGAGAGGAAGGGGTTAAACTTACCTCTTTCTCCAGCGCCGGGTGGGGAGCTCTCCTCCTCTCCTCCTCTCCTCCTCTTCGGCTGAATGCGCATGCGCGGCAGTGAGAAGCACGCAAGCGCCTCTAGCGGCTGTCAGTGAGACAGCCACTAGAGGCTGGATTAACCCAAATATAAACATAGCAGTTTCTCTGAAACGGCTATGTTTATAGAAAAAGGGTTAACCCTAGATGGACCAGGCACCCAGACCACTTCATTAAGCTGAAGTGGTTTGGGTGCCTATAGTGGTCCTTTAATAATGGAAACATAAACATTGCTCCACAGTAATGTGCAGCTTATCAGTGTAACGCAAGGCTCCACAGCAGTACAACTCACAGTTATTATCTGTCACGGTGCACCCCGAACCCTGCAGACAGCCTGGCTGCCCCTTTAAGAAATCTACCCTGCTGTCCACCAGGGAGCTTCAGTATCTGACTGCATTATTCTGCTTCCTGACTCCTTGCCTGGATGGAGGAGTGCTGATCCACCTGCAGCCCCAATTAGGGTCAGCTGCTCCTAATCAGCAGGCTGTAAAAGCCAGCTCTGCCTGAGGCCTAGTATCTGGTCATTTTGTTTGGTGTTTCCTGCCAGATCTTTGTTACTCTGCTGACTGATTTCCTGGACTCTGACCGCATTACTGACTCTCCGCTGATACTCCGCTGCCAGCCCTGACTTCTGCTTCTCGTCTGACCCTGCCTTTGGATTACCCCTTTATCTGTACTGTGTTTTTGTTTTTTGCCTTCTCCTTGTGCCATCTCCTGCAACTGGGCTCCAACTCCTGTTAAACTGTTACAATATCAGTGTATTGCATAGCTCCACAGCAATACAACACACCGTAATGTGCAGCGTAACGCATAGCTCCACAGCAATACAACAAACTACAATTAGGGAAGAGATCTCTCATCTTTCTTCTTCCCCTTACAATACATCCGCTACAACGGAAGAGGTTTCTGCTCTGCTCCAGTCCTCCTGCCCCACCACCACTCCTGCTCCCTAGATCCAATTCCCTCACATCTTATCCATACTCTGTCTTCTTCTCTTTCTCTACCTCTCACTAAAATTTCCAAACTTTCTCTTTCCTCTTGCACATTTCCATTGCCCTTCAAACATGCAACTATAACCCCAATTCCAAAGAAGCCCAACCTTGACCCTAACTCCCCATCCAACTACCGTCCTGTCTCGCTACTGCCTTTTGCATCCAAGATCCTTGAAAGACATGTATTTGCAAGATTGACAGACTTCCTCGAGTTCAACTCTCTGCTAGACCCTCTTCAGTCTGGTTTCCGTGCTAAGCACCCAGGGCCGGTGCAAGGATTTTTGCCGCCCTAGGCAAAAGAAAGATTTGCCGCCCCCCCCCCTCCCACCAGTGACATCGCAATGCCCCACCCATATGATCTGCCATATGAACTAACGCCAGTGCTGCACACAGTGCACAAAAGCCTGCAGGAACAAACTATAGACACCAGAACCACTTTATTAAGCTGCAGTGGTTCTGGGGACTATACTGTCCCTTTAATGTGAGGTATATTAGAGATTAGTGTCACTAATAATATACTAGATTGCCTACTTACAATCAGATGAGGATGGTGATGGGCTCTGGCTGCAGTTTGGCTCCACTGGTCTGGTGTAGAACAGGATCTCTGGAGGCTGTTTGTAACTGTGGTCACAAAATTCAATGTTCTGGAAGAACGGGAAGCAGCTCCATTTTTGGGGCCCCTTACACAGCTTAAGGTCTGGGCCCCAGGGCCTGATGGTGAGTATGCCCATAAGGCCCACCCATAAGTCCACCTACATGTTCCACCCATGAGTTCGCTCACAGGGAGTGGGGTGTGTAGGGGATGTGTTATGTGTTACTATAGAGGATCTAATGTGTGTGCTTATGGAATGTAGTGTATAGGGATACCAGTTTGTGTACGTGATGCAGTGTGTTTGTTTGTAGTGGAAGCAGTGTGTTTTTGTGTACAAGGGAGGTGTTGTGTGTAAGGGATGCATGTGTGAATCTGTGTTTGTATGCATAAGGGATGCAAAGTGTGTTTCTGTGTATGTAAGTGTGACAAACTGCCATTTGCCACTGGGCATTGTAGAGGACTGATTGCTAGCCTCCTGCCCTGCGACTATGGGATGTATTGCCCTTTAAGAACTGTATTTGGGCATAATGGACTTATATTCTACGGTTTCTCACCCTTTAACTGTGTTGTACAAAAAAAGGGTTTGTACTTTTAAACTGGCACTTCGGATGCAGTCAAAGTGCCGAAGTCATCAAAGTGGCTGCCATTCGACAAACGAACACGTGGCGGCGGCCATTTTAACTTATTCGAAACTGTTTTCGGCTACCCAATTGCACGAACACCGCTGGCCCGTACCGTCTACGTTACTTCGACACCGCGGCTGGAGACTAAGTCCCGTTCGAAGATTCAAACGCTCGTTCGAATGGGACTTAGTCATTTTCTCGGTGTAAAATAGACCGACCGCACAGTCCAAATCCATGGAACTGTTTTGGGCATGAAAATGTGCTTGCGGTCCGTCATAAATGACTTATACCTATCTCCCGAATGGCTGAACGGATTCAAATGATTTTTGGATATGTTTGTATTTGGAATGTGCTGATTAATAATTAATAATTATTAATATTGGATGTATGGTTTTAGAGTTATGAAAGTTGGGTAAAAGCAGAGTGTGTGCCATTAAACCAGAGTTCTTCTTGATCCCTCAAATGTAGCCTTGTCTCGTTATTGGAGGGAGCTGGTATAATCACACTGGGGATTGCTATGCTCTGCATATCCCCTGAGCTTGAATCACTCAGCTCTTTTAAGAGCTGTTTCTGTTACGCTCTCCTCAGAGGAGAGGTCTTCCCCACACGGTCCTGGAGGACAGAAGCTGATCCAGGGTGGAAGGAAGACGGCGATACTCCAGTCAAGCTACGGCGGTTGCGGAGTCTGCGGTGGTTGTGGTGTCCGGTGCGGTGCTTGTGGTCCTCGGCGCAAGCTAGGAAGCGTCCATCAACGGAGGGTATTCGGTCGGAGTACGGGGAGCTCCGTTACAGTAAGGGATGTGTTGAGTGTGTGTAAGAGATGCATTGTGTTTCTGTGTGTGTGTAAGAGAAGCAGTGTGTGTTTGCATGTGTGTGTAAGGGATGCATTGTGTGTTTCTGTGTATATGTGCAAAGAATGCATTGTCTTTATGTGTAAGGGTTGCAGTGTGTGTGTGTGTGTGTGTGTGTGTGTGTGATGGATGCATTGTGTGTTTCTCTGTAAGGGAAGCATGTTGTGTCTCTGTGTGTATAGGGATGCATTGTGTGTGTGTGTGTGTGTGCGTAGTTTGAAAGAGCTCCCTCTCCTGTCCCCTGTCCTATAGAGCTCTCCCTTCCATCCCTTAGAGATCTCCCCTGCCCGTTAGTGGTCTCTCCTCTCCCACCCACCTCCCTTAATGGTCTCCTTTTCTCCCCGACTTTCCATTGGTGGTCTCTCGTCTCCCCCTTAGTGGTCTCTGCACTCCTCTGCCCCTCCTTTCCATTAGTGGTCTCTGCTCTCCTCTGCCCCCCCTTTCCATTAGCGGTCTCTCCTCACCCCCCTCCCTTAGCGCTCTCCTCACCCCCCTCCCTTAGGCTTTTGGAGATACTTTTATAACCCTTTCCAGCTTTATGCAAGTCAACAATTCTTAATCGTAGGTCTTCTGAGAGCTCTTTTGTGCGAGGCATCATTCACATCAGGCAATGCTTCTTGTGAAAAGCAAACCCAGAACTGGTGTGTTTTTTATAGGACAGGGCAGCTGTAACCAACACCTCCAATCTCATCTCATTGATTGGACTCCAGTTGGCTGACATCTCACTCCAATTAGCTCTTGGAGATGTCATTAGTCTAGGGGTTCACATACTTTTCCCACCTGCACTGTGAATGTTTACATGGTGTGTTCAATAAAAACATGGCAACATTTCATTCTTTGTGTGTTATTAGTTCAAGCAGACTGTGATTGTCTATTGTTGTGACTTAGATGATGATCAGATAACATTGTATGACCAATTTGTGCAGAAATTCATATCATTCCAAAGGGTTCACATACTTTTTCTTGCAACTGTAGATTGTAGCAGCCATAAATGGATACTGTTCTACTCCTATTATCTATATACTGGACAAGGGTCGTGTGGCTGCCTTCCAGAATTGGGACTCTGATCAATCTCAGGCAGCCCAGGGCATTAACGTCCCAGTACTGCTCTAAGAAGGAAGCAACTATAAGTGAGTTGGTGCATGTGTCTGTGAGACATTCTATTTAGTGAATTACTATCTATCCACTACCAAATTTATCTCCAGGTTATATTACACGATTACAAGGAGACTTCTGGATATCAGATAGTATTCACTAGCTAATATTGTGTATACGTATATACACATAGGTGCTGTTATTACGTTCTTCATTGACTAAACAGCTCCCTATGCACTATTACTCAATTTAAGCATAGAATGATAGTATCGATATACACTTTCCTCCAGCCTTACGGTGTAGTCCCACCTCTATAGCCGAGCTACCTATAAAGTCCTACAGACTGTGGATACTTAGTTCTAGAGGAACGTGGCGTATGTGATATCTGATTTAGTCTATATTGTACTACATACTGTACTTTGTACCTTAACTTTTTTTCAGATATCACTGCCATTTCCATTACCTCTGAACAATATCCATACTGCATCTACCCAGTTTTTAATTCACTTGTATTTTTCACGAGTGTGTCACTATTACTTCACTTGTTTTTTGTTTTGTCCGTAAGCGGCTTAATAAAGGTTATACCGTATATTTATTCTAATACTTTAGAGATATCTTTTGGTGAAATGGGGGTCCATTTTTTCCATCTCTAATGGAACAACCATTTTCACTTTAGTCTTTTTCTTGACTCTCAGCATAATTCACTAAATACATTTTGTCTAGATAGCAAAAATTTGAAATACAAGCAAACAAAGAATAAAGCATGAGAACGCCTTCATAAAACTCATACAGTGCTGAACCGTCGTGGGCAAATATGGATCTAATTTTAGTAGCTGTTTTTATTGCTAGCGCTGCCAGTGAGCTAATCGTTTGAAATTTTGGAATGTGAGTCCGGATTTGAATTTTATTACATGACAGGAGGCTTCCTATTTTGCATAACTTTCTTTACTTATGCCTCCAGCAGCACAAGACAATCAATCAAAACTTTTAACCAATCATAGGCCAACATAGCCTGTATATAAGTCCTTGATGGGCGTGTTTATCCCTCTTTCTTTGCTGCTTCCAGACAGGCACAGGTCAGAGTACTGAGTTCACTTCAATATTTGATTATCTCTCACTGTATTTATTATTCACTGTATTTATTACCTATCTCCCTCTACCCACTCTACCTCTCCACCCTGTACTGTTTTCCCCGGTATTCTGTAGTTACCTGCATTCTGTCTACCCATCGCGGCGTTTTTTCGCGACCGCGCGGCAATTTGGGGAACACTGGGGTTTCTCTGGGAGGTGGGGGCGGGTTAGGGAAGGTCTGTTTTTGGCCGCCGGCAGCCTTACTGAGCGGCCCCCTTGCAGTGACAGCGGTCCGCGATCGCCATCGCGGACCGCGCTGTCATTTTGGCGCGAACGGCGGCCATCTTGGATCTCGCACCGCGAGACCCACGGCGGCCGTTTTGCGCCCCTGGCGATCGTGATTCACACGATCCGCCCAACATCATCCACACACCCAAACGGTTTAAATGCATTCTCTGATAGTGCCTCAGAGATTACCACCTTCTGCAATTACTCACCTTCTGCAATTCTCACTGTGTGTATATTAGGACTCACTACTGTCATTGTGTGAACCCCAAGTCTGACCCCTCACTTTACAGAGTGTCACCATTCAGCAGGCTCACCCCCTGCCATATACTTAGAATCTCAAAGAGAGCAGGCTCACCCCCTGCTGTATGCTTAGAATCACAATGAGAGCAGGCTCATCCCCTGCTTTGCAACTGGAGTCACAACGCATGCAGGCTCACCCCTGCCATGCAATTAAAGTCACAATACATGCAGGCTCACCCCTGCCGTGCAATTAAAGTCACAATACATGCAGGCTCAACCCCTGCCGTGCAATTAAAGTCACAGTGCATGCAGGCTCATCCCCTGCCGCACAAATTCAAGCTCACCTCTGCTATATTATTAAGGGTCTCAATGCAAGCAGGCTAACCCCTGCTATACAAGCACGAGTCACAGTACAAGCAGGCTCATCCCCTGCTATATTATTATTGAAGTCACAAGGCAAGCAGGCTCACCCCCTGCTTCAACCCCTCAGAAGCGCAGCGCACATAAGTTCGCCCTGCTACACCGCCTTACCTATATATATATCTGTGACAGTATATGGTACCCACATTACGACTGGGGTGATCCATACCCTCCACTAAGGGACGGGGAAAATCTGACAATCTCAGGCCCCACCGGTTATACGACCGCTCACCCCGGTCGCACAGAGGGTAACTCCCTCCCTGACCCTAACCTCACAGACCCTCCACCCCAACGGGTGTGACCCAATTATACGACCGCTCACCCCGGTCGCATGAGGGTAAAACCCTCCCCTTATCCACTCGGGGCAAACAACGCTGGTTGACCCCCAGTCGTAAGTGGAAGCCATTTAGACTGCAGTGAACGTACTTCGGTACCTAACACTCTCCTGTCTTCCACAGACAGACTCCCCAACTGCATCAGGATGAGTGTCTCACCAAATTCACCACCAGCGGACTTACAGTCGCTGATCAACTCGGCGGTGGCTGCCTCCGTGGAAAAGGCTATCGCCAAACTACTAGTGCAGAGCCCAAAAATGGATACTGCCGCCGAAACAACCACGGAAGCAAAAGAGCCTGCCTTCACCGGCGACTTCCCCGCCATAAAGCGGCAACGGAAGGACACCGACTCAGGCACTCGGAAACAAAAAGGCAAGGCTCCACTGAAGAGGAGCCGTCAAGCGATCAGAAGGGAACCATCCCCCCCGTACTCTCCATCCTCAGAGGACGACGACCACAACCCCCCGCCTTCGCTGGAAATTATGGACGAGTGGAAAGCGGAGGCTTCACACTCAGAAAACGAAGAGTGGCAAGACATCCCACGGGACGAGGCAGAATATGACCAGGACACATACCTCACACAGGAGGGACCCCACCACTCACGAGACCACTGTGAGGAGGGTACCTTCCTTGACTCCCAAGGGGTGGCCATGTTCGACCCCCGCACGATTAGACATCCGAGGTCAACAGAATGGGGCTTGCCGGAACACCTTGCCCAGTTTATCCACTTCTGGCTGAGAAAGCCGATGGAAAAAGAAGTAAGGGCGAGACTACGGGCAGAATGCCCAAGACCCACGCTACCTGACAAAATTGCACAGACCCCAGAATTTGACACTACCGTGTCACTATTCATGTCCCGCACGGGCCGAGACCCACGGAAAGGGATAGAGAAGGGCCTTAAAGAATCCCAGGACAAGCTACTGGACATCCTAGGCCCTCTGGCAAAAATGCTATACCTGGCCCTCTCCCAGGGCACCGCTCTGGACGCCCACGTGATACGTGAATGGGCGCAGCGAGCCATCTGTATCCTGGGCAACACTAACGCGGCAATGTGCGCAGAACGCCGCAGGACGGCGTTACTGAAGATGGACCCGAAATTAATGGAACTGGGGAAGAAAGAGATGGGTCCACTGGCGAACGGACAGCTCTTCGGAGAATCCTTTATAACAGAGCTGAAAAAGCACGTCAACCTCTTCACCGCGCTTAATAAAGCACAGACGTCCTTCAAACAAGTATTCCGCAACACCACGCCATGCCGCTGAGTTTTTGGCAGGGCTGGTCGCCAAAGGGGCCGAGCCACCAGCCGATTCTGGCCTACAGGCCCCAGAAATCAAACACCTCAAGCATTCTTCCCAGCGACGAGGACCAACTTCCCTCGGGGATCATTTCGTTCCAGAGGCACCCGCACCCGCGGACGCGGACGCTTCAATGCAGGTGAGCAACCCCAAAACGACCTCTTTGTATTCTCATATGACTGCAGGCAGACTGTCTCTCTTTTCACAGGAATGGGGAAAGATATCCTCGGACACCTGGATCCTTCGTACGGTGGCCGGTTACGAGATAGAGTTCTCGGACACCCCGGTACAGAACAGTCGCCCACCGCCTATAAGAGCGTCGGTACTACACACCAAAATCATAGACAAAGAGATCCAAGCCCTGTTCGACAAAGGGGCTGTGGAGATCGCCCCAGACGATACGGGTTTCTTCAGCAACATCTTCGTGGTCCTGAAGAAAACAGGAGAATACAGACCGGTCATCAACCTACGTCAACTAAACGGATTTGTCGCTTACAGGCATTTCAAAATGGAAGGGATCCACCTTCTCAGAGACCTACTACAAAAACACGACTGGTTCACCCGGCTAGACTTAAAAGACGCCTATCTCTCCGTACCGATAGCCCACGTCAGCCGGCCCTTCCTTCGATTCACCTGGAAAAACCTCACATGCCAATTTACTTGTCTCCCATTCGGCCTCAGCTCAGCACCATGGTGCTTTACAAAGCTCATGAAGCCGGTCATGGCCTACCTAAGGGAACAGGGCATCCGTTGCCTAATATATCTGGACGACATCCTAATTTTCTGCGAGACCGCATCCAGACTCTGTTCTCAAACGAGATCCATAGTGCACTTACTGGAATCTCTGGGATTCATCGTAAACAGAGAGAAATCATCACTCCAACCAGCCAGGGTGGTACAGTTCCTAGGATTCGAAATCGACTCAAGAACGTGTACCCTGCGGCTACCCGCAACAAAAATCGCGACGATACGGAAAGAAATACGACGAGTACTCCGAAAGGATTCAATACCACTCCGTCTACTGGCCAGAATGGTGGGCCTATTATCTTCTTCCATACAAGCGATCTTCCCGGGACCACTACACTACCGAGCCATGCAACGGGCCAAGGCTCACCACTTGAGACAAGGGCATACATACGACCACTGGATTCCGGTATCAACAGAAGTACGGACGGAACTTCGATGGTGGCTCCTCAACATGGAGGCATGGAACGGCAGAGCCATATTCGGACCGAACCCAGACTTCATCCTGGAGTCAGATGCCAGCCTATGGGGCTGGGGAGCACACTGCGCACGAGCTTCCACCGGGGGCCCGTGGTCACAGGAAGAGAAGCTCCTACACATCAACTGCCTGGAGTTGATAGCGGGATCCTTTGCGATACGCAGTCTGGCCAAACACATGTCCAACTGCTGTATACTCTTACGCATGGACAACGTATCAGCAGTCCAGTACATAAACCACCTAGGCGGAGCCAGATCACGAGACCTAACAGAAGCAACGAGGGACATCTATCGGTTCTGTCTACCCCGCAACATCACAATCAAGGCGGAATACCTACCGGGAGTCAACAACCTCACGGCAGATTGGTTCTCTCGATATTGGAGAGACAGCAGCGATTGGCGCCTGAACACCACCATCTTCCAAAGGATAAGAATGGTAAGAGGTCCCCTCCACATAGACCTCTTTGCATCACGGACAAACACACAACTACCGAGATACTACAGCTGGCTCCCGGATCCACAGAGCGAAGCGGTGGATGCGTTTCTACAGAAATGGCCGCCGACAGGAGCGTACGCGTTCCCACCGTTCTCAATGTTAGCACGAGTCCTCCACCACTTACGTGGATTGGGGACATCACTGATACTGATCACTCCATTGTGGA
This sequence comes from Pelobates fuscus, assembly GCF_036172605.1. Taxonomy (NCBI): domain Eukaryota; kingdom Metazoa; phylum Chordata; class Amphibia; order Anura; family Pelobatidae; genus Pelobates; species Pelobates fuscus. The sequence continues at coordinate 53,960,737 of NC_086318.1, read as the reverse complement.
AGAGCCAAGCATGGTTCCCGGACCTTCTAGCGCTGTCACAGGACCACCCACTAATCCTACCAGTGTTTCCACTCCTCCTAACGAACTCGGAAGGGGAACCTCACCCTCTAGTAACACAGGAACGCCTAGAGCTAGTAGTCTGGAGTCTTTCCGGGGATCCTGGAATGTCTCAGGCCTATCGCAGACGACTAGGGACCTACTATGGGACTCATGGGCACCGGGCACCAGACGCAACTACCTATCAGCATGGAACACATGGAATCGCTGGTGCATGGCGAGGGACCTCGATCCCTTTACAGCACCTATTCCCTACATTCTGAATTTTCTGTCGAGCCTTTTCTCGGAAGGAAGAGCATACCGGTCGATTAATGTCACCCGATCCGCCATCTCGGCAGCCCATGTCCCGATAAACGGAACACCAGTGGGTCAGGACGCTTTGATATGCCGTTTACTTCGGGGTATCAAACTGTCCAGACCACCGACCCCGAAGTATAACAGTCTATGGGATGTAGATATGGTTATTCGACTTATAAACAGTTGGCCTGACAACGACATCTTATCACTGAGACAACTAACAGCCAAGTTGACTCTCCTGTTATGCTTAGTTTCGTTTCGTAGAGTCTCGGACGTTAGAGCTTTCGACGTGGACGGTTTCACGGTGACACCAGAAGGGGTTACCTTCACAGTGTCTCGCAGGACCAAGACGGACTCTACGTCCGTGTCCTACCCCTTTTTTCCGACGGTTCCTCGTCTATGCGTAGTCAGCACACTTCTACGGTACGTGGAAGTAACTGAACCCCTCCGTTTTTCCCGATCGGGTCAGCTACTGGTATCATACACCAAACCGTACAAACCCGTTACTACCACAACGTTGGCTAGATGGGTACGTTGGCTCCTATCCCTGGCAGGGATAGACCCAAAATTCGGGGCCCACTCGATACGCGGGGCGGCGGCTTCACACGCGTATTCAGCGGGAGCATCGTTAGCGGACATTCTACGCTCCGCAGACTGGACTAGAGAGAATACCTTCAGGGTTTTTTACTTTAGACAGTCATCACACGCATCTTTTTCGTTGTTACCGCAGCGTTAAAAATGCAAAATAGGAAGCCTCCTGTCATGTAATAAAATTGTAGATTATGCTAACGTAGTGTACCTATAATCTTAATTTTAATAATGACAGGAGGCGAGTATTTTCCCCCCCATAGATGTTCGGTTGATCCCTCCCTAATACTCGCAGATTTCAAGCATTTATATTTTCGATAACGTTATATCATTGGTAAGGGGGAACATTAAGGTTTACATACAGTTATATACTATAGTATTATGGACAGTAATCGCATATTGTTAAATGTAAGTTAGATAGTCAGTAGAAATAAGCTGCAATTTAGTAACATTATATGCATCCTGAAGGGATAGCCTATCACAACAAGACATTGAAATAGTAAATAAATTGTCTATATGTTACATGCGGACAACAGTTCACTTCCACCACCTTTCACCTATCTCTGTTTTTTTCAGCATAAATTAATTCGAAAGTCGGATGACTAGGATCCTTTCAAGCTTCGATCCAAGTTACAGTCTTCAAGTTAACGGAGCGCCAGTTTACAGAGTTCATTCAAGCCTGACGTTACAGGAATTTACATCAAAGAAAGAGGGATAAACACGCCCATCAAGGACTTATATACAGGCTATGTTGGCCTATGATTGGTTAAAAGTTTTGATTGATTGTCTTGTGCTGCTGGAGGCATAAGTAAAGAAAGTTATGCAAAATACTCGCCTCCTGTCATTATTAAAATTAAGATTATAGGTACACTACGTTAGCATAATCTACAATTATCTGGGACCAGATCTGAATAATCCAGGTCCAAATCTCAGCCGTCTGGCAGTGCTCGGTCCAGCTGAATCGTGCACCATATTGAGGCTCTTCCAACGTCTACTCTGCAAAATTTGTACATTATTAAACGTGAACAATGTCTAGATTTTGCTATGAAAATGGACCCATATACTACTGGAAGGCTATTAAGTGCAGGGCCGTTCGAAGTTTTGTGCATAAACCTGTCTGTCTTTATATGTTTGTGTGTATGTGTATCCATGTGTTTATGCCTGTTTGTTGTATTCACAGTAGCACAATCACTGTAACAGAATTTTATAAAAATATGGATTCTATCGTGATGCCCCCACAACCTCCTAATGGTATTATATTCCGATAATGCACAATTCACTGCAATGTGTACTATAAATCTATATTTTTAATTTCAATTTATTGTAAAGCTCTGGGGAATATGACGGTGTTGTGTTAAAAATAAATTATCCTAAACATTTATTCCCCATCCAGTATGTAAATGAGTCTATAAAATTCATGTACCATTTTTAGTGCTAAAGAATTTACTGGTTCTCTGTTAACAACCAGTAAGTTATTGCTGAATGAACCTCATTTATGATATCTAACGCCGTGCATTGAAATTACTGTGAGCATACGTCATAAAACATTGTACTGTGTAAACTAACAGGGTAATTCACTATAGTGAGAATTCAAGGTGGATTCAATGTGAATTTTAAATTTAAAGAGACCCTCCAGACCCCTAAAGCACTTTAGCTTGCTGAAATGCCTTATATGTGAAGAGTAAAGAGTTTTTTTTTATTTTGCAAAAAGTGCAGATTTCAATAGAAATTGCCACTTTTATCAATTAACCCGGTTGCACCTCCTGGCTTTTAAACAGACTACCGGTCCTGTTACTTCCTGGTTTGGTTAGCTTGGTGGTCCTAAACTCAAGAGTCAACAATTGCTCTGAGCACCTGCCTTGCAAAGAATTCTGATTGAGCTGCATTGGGAAGTCTGTGATTGGGCAGCCACAGAAAGCCATTCAGACAGTGAATGAATAGTGGCAGGGCCTAATTACAGAATCTTGCCTTCAGAAAATAGTGAAACAGTTATATCACCCAAGTATCCTGTATCTGGTTGAAGTGGTGTTGGAGGGAAACTCGCATGATGCATTTATGAGAATACATACATGCAATGCTAACCTCTCGCTTTCTATCAACCAAATGCGTATCAGGCAACACCGGTGTCGAGATGCTGGTGTGCGGGATAAAAGGAGGTGGGCCAGAGACGCAAATTACATCACTTGCACCGCACAAAGGGGAGGCCCACCTGGTCGGCCTGGAGAATTGGAAGGTCAGTGCGTAAATACACACCAGGCTGGCATCCAACCACGCAGGACGGTCAACTAAGGGTGGATTATGCAGATAGCGCTGTTTCAGCACCCTGAGCTTGGTGCAAACACAGCTAATGAAGCACTAGCTCTACACTTTTGGGGGCGGTTCCCTGTTGTCCCTCAGCATTCCCTTGCCCACTCCTCTTCCTATTAGCAGTCGGTCTGAGTCAGTGAGAAACGTGGATGTAGTGAGTATAGCAGGTAGTGAATACGCCACACTGCAAAGTCTGCTTTTTGCTAGCTTTTTCTATAGTCTGACAGGCCACTAGTTTGTTCCCCTGCATCCGTTCTAAGTTCCCATACTTGATTATTTCTGCAGAAAGCAAGACACCTAACGAATAGTACAAAAAGAAAAATATATATATTGCCTTTCATGTTTGAAACGGAATGCTGAATTAAATAACCCACAATCCTCTGCTACAAACCTCTGGGGTATATTATCATAGTGGCTTTATGAAATACATCCTATGTACCAGAAACGCTAATGTTGTGTGAAGATCACAGTAATTGGTATTTATCAACAACTAGCGAGCTGCAAGTCTTCGCTGTTTTCCTGTGTTATTCAAGTTAAAGCATTCGGTATCTAGGCATTTATGTAGCCATTAAAGAAGGCTGTTTCTCAATTCTCCAGCTTTCATTGAGATGGTAAATTAGCATTTGAATGAATCTGTTAAATGCTTCTGTTGCTAGTTTTTTTTCCAGGAAATGCATTAAGGACGACAAAGAAATTTTCTAATTTCTGTTTCCAGATAGATCACGAAACCTTCCAAGTATATTAACAAAACAGCTCAGAGATGGAAGAACACTTATAATAAAAATGGAAACAACCAAAATTTACAATAAAAAAAATGGTTAATAAAACGTCCATAAAATACAAAACATATGTACAAGTATGCTCGTTTTCATTCGTGATTCCGAATGTTGCCTGGGACGCTAAAAAAAGAGATGATTGACGGGCAAAAATATATTAAATGTCTAGGGTACATTCACTAAATGTTGATTTTATTTACATATTTAGTGAGAGGTGCCCAGCAAAGAGAAAAAAAAGGAGGAGTATTAGAAAAACAGATCTATATATGTAATAAATATATGAATATAGATTTATGTTTTTTACTGCTCTTCTTCCCTCTACTGGTTACCTTTTCTCACTTGATCTATGAACCAAGTGGTAGGAATATCTTTATACATTTTGCAGTACACTGATTTGCCCATTTTCGATTTTTTGGTTAGTCTAATTCATTTTCCCAAATTTTTCATGTTAAAATTCGGTGGTGCCGAACTGCCACATGGCCAAAATTTGTCTGTCACAGTTTTTGAATTTTTTTTTTAATTTTCAGCAGAAGTGATTTGATTGAAATACAGTTTTACATCACTTACAAGTCTGAAAGGATTCCTATATACTGGGCAAAAGGCTTGTGGCTGCTTCCCAAACAGAACAAAACACCCCAGGACAAGCATTAATTGTGCCTAAGCAGAAAATGCTGAGTCAAAGACTTATCATTCTCAGCCCTATGAGATAGAGATCCAATGAAATGCACAATTAGCCAAAGAATGACTATGCAGCAGGCATTCAGTTAATAGGGATATAAGGTACTGATGCAGTCATTTGTCTCTTGGCTTGTGTGTTCAACGGTCATTCATTAATCATTCACTCAATTGTCTTCTTATTCCCTTTACATGCTAGCAGTGGCTGCAATTAGTCTTTTAATTCTCTCTGCCATCACCTCCAAATTCCCCCTGCTACCTATTGTCTCAACTCCGTATTTAACAATTAGAGTGTAACTCACAGACTACCTAGCAAAGTACTCTGTATAAAATAGCTTTGATAGCTAGATCTCCCCTTGAGGCCAGGGCCCTCTCTACCCTTCGTACTGGCCTTTTTATATTGTACTGTATTTATCCCTAATTGTGCAGCGCGTTGGAATATGCTAGCACCTTATAAATGCCAGTGATAATAATAATAATGATAAGGAGCACAGAGCGCTCACATTCTGGAAAAATGTCAGCCCCAGGGACATAGCAACAATGGAGGACAGAAGGAAAAAGAACCTCGTGTATTGTCCAACAGTCTTTTTCAGGGAAAAGGGAGGGATAATTGCTAATTAAATACATTTCTCAATCTTCCAAGTTACCTTTAGCTCTTTCAGCATTTCAATCAAACCATTAAGCCCTTCTGTTTCTTCTAATTATTTTTTCGAGGAAATACATTAAGGATGGCAAAATTATCTTTCTAGATAGATCTTCCAACAATGTTCTCTGCATAGATATTTCAAATCAATCTCCGTTAAAGGGATGGAGATACCAGTGAATTATCAACAAGGCACTACTGACTGATGCATCAATTAAGTATGAAAACTGAATGTAACAGGATTGTTGCTGGTTTTAACCTGCTGTACAGTCCAAGTCACATACAGTAGATTTTCGTTTGGAGTTAGGTCATCTCAAATCAGTTACTGATAGCACATGGTGTGGCTAGAGTGTGTCTGAATGGTGATAAAAAAACACACTGGGCACCGAGTGCTATAGTAAATTGCATGACTGAGGCCTTGCGACCACCTAACTCACCTTAGGGGAGAATGATCCGTCGGGCCCTCAGTCTGTGACCAAGGGTCCGACAGCGGGAAGGAGCCCGGCGGCTTGCACTGTATGCCACGGGTGAGTCTGCAGCTCTGGTGGGTGCAGAGTTTCAGACCTTGTGGTAAAGCTCTACCACATGGTTTGTCTGCACACCGTAGCATTACAGACTGGATACCAAGTCCACCAGACCAACAGGAAGTGAGACCACTGGACCGCCAGGGTAAAAATAGTATTTCAGTGTTTGGAGGCTGGTCACGCACACACTGTCAGTCCCCCTACTTGTTTAGCCCCTCATACATTGTCACTTTCCCTACACACTGTGACCCCCCACAAACTATCACTCCAACACATACTGTCACACCCCCACACTGTCAACCCCCCACACATTGACAGCCCCCTTCTCCCAGCCACACTCACATTAACTCTTCCTAATCTTGTCACTTTCACCCCCTTCAACCATACCACACTCACCTGCACTCACTCTGCCACACAGGCGTTAGTTCATATGGCAGATCATATGGGTGGGGCATTGTGATATCACATGGTGGGCAGAACATATGGGGGGGCAGCAATTTTTTTTGCCTAGGGCGGTAAAAATACGGCCCTGTTCACACACAACACTCAGCCAGCACACTCAGCCTCCCCCTATACAGCTCTCCACCTCCACATGAACACAACAATCAGTCTCTCCCACCACACAATTAACACCAATAGAAATAGTCCATGGCTCTAGTAGTGGAATCCTGCCTAGGGCCCTGGGCAATCATAAACTGGCTCTTTGCACATTCCATTTATTCCTGTTTATAGGAAGACAAAAAGTAAATATCTGCTAGATGTCCATCACAATGGAGAACAAACTGAAAATGTAAAAAGTACTAACGGAGCATTAGGTGGTTGTTTTTTTACAATAAACATGATATATGAGCAGGTTATCACATAAAATCGGGGATTTTGCTAACATTCTGAATTAGAAAACGTTAATTTAGAAAAAGGGCTAAGTGGCACTCAGTATCCATGGAAGTGTGTTTAGTTATTGAAACCTGATATGTGTCTTAATCTGCTAATACAACTGATACTACATTGAAATAATCGGGATTCAAATATAGTTGGAGAATTAGAGCAGGTGTTATACATTGGTCATAAATATGAACGTCATATAAATTCATCATCTCATTTCATCTTAGTTACAGAAATGCAACAGCTGGGGCTATTTTTATCTCATAGGTTTCATCCCTGCACGCTCTAGGTGAGCAAATGTCATCCAGAGAAAGACAAATCCCCTTTATATGAGAGTTTAATGGTGTGGACTGTCACTGGACATCTTCACTGTGATCCCCCTAAATCTTGTTTGTACTGCACAAATTACATTTCTAGAAACAAGGTGGCCAGGTCGTATATAAGATTAAGTAGAAAAACCTTCCCATGGAAACCTGATTCTCTTGAAAAGTGCAATTCTTTACCTGGCAGAGATAGAGTCAACATTAATAATAGTTACTGGAGACTACTGATTTTCTTACTCCTTAGGGGCTGTTAGACAACATCTACCAAGATCCTCTGCAGGCCAAACAGAGAATTAGGGAAGTTGTGGTCCATCGTGAAGGCCTAAGACGATACATTTTTGCTATACATAGATTTGACATTTTTGAAATAATTCAATTTTGAAAATAAATCAATATATTATTTAATTATATAATCATTTTATTTTAAACAAAACACTAGAAATTGAGGTAGACGTTTGGTAAAATGTGATATTAAATACCCAACTTTACAGACATCCAGTTGTGTCCTTTGGACCTAAGTAGCACTGGAAGGGACATTGTAGTAGTTGTAGTAGCCTAGCTTCAGTAAATTGTACCGCAAGTGCTAGTCATCTGGAATATACCTGCAGCTTGTGGCCTTAGACATATAAAATGGGCAACCCATGCTCTACATAACTTACATATCTCCCTCTTTCTATGAATAGTGAATACTGTCGCTCCTCTGGTTTCAGAGACCAGCTCCATTGCATCACATTATAATTGTGAAAGGGATGATATATAGGTGGGCAGACATGTCACTATCTAACTACCTCCAAGGACAGATCTTATCAAATGCACATATTTGTCACTGTAGGAGGTAGGCTCCAAGTCCCCTAACCCCTTGATCTGGGGCATTTGAAGTTGATTAATATATGTGTGTGTGTGTGTGTGTGTAATAATGTGTATATCTGCGTGACTGGGCAAAATAAATATATATATATATATATATATATATATAAAGGAAGCTTTCTGTGGGAGATGAGGTCTTGGTGGGTTTGGCTAGAAAGTATTAAGGTTGTGTATGTATGATAACTTGCCACAATACTGGCCATTTGGTTGTACCTGACCACCAACATGCTACCATTCCCTTAAACATTCTTATATCAACAAGACAAAGCAAGGGTTTTCTTAACTGAGCATGTAAATGCTGTGTTGAAGAGACTGTATGCGGTTGGGTTCACTGGAGACTGTGAGATTATTCTTCCAGGTTGTCCCACTGATGGAGTCCTTTTTCAGTCTGGGGGAATTTGAAGCAATATTTGGGGTCTCACAAGCTTTCTGAGAATTCCGAGGGACTATGCAAGACGAATGCAACGACAGACAAGAGCGGGACCTCAGTGACTCGAGTTGACCAACTGTCACACAATTCAAGAGGGCAATGACTGCCACTGGAAGTAGGAAGGACACAAATACATTCACCTGGAATAAAAAGAAAACACTATATGAAACAGATTTAAATCACTTAACTGCCAATATTAATTATGTGTTGTACTAACACTTTATCATTTGGTACAACTGGCTCACAGTTAAAATTAATTTAACTAAATTACTAAAAAACATAAAATAAAGAAATGATGGTAAAAAGAGACACAGGACGAGCATGAATGATGGATATTCTATTATGGGTATACTGATCTCTGATATTAATTATCATTTATTTTAAAAGATACAATCTTTCCTATAATTCCTACACAGATCACAGTTTAGGAAGGTTAATACCCTCCAAATAAATATGCCTGTTTTTGGAGTATCCTCTTTCTCTACTTTGTTACTATTACTGTCCAAAACCATATGGACTGCACTGCATTTATTTTGTTTTGTAGGACAGAAAAGAGATAAAGAATTATTCACTAATGGGTGAGTTGCTGAAAAACCCAAAGTGAATTAATAATGAATGTCATATTTTCAAACAAAATAGCCTTCTGATTGTAGCTCAACGAGGAAACAATTATATCAATCTTGTGGCCCAATACAAAGTATTTTCAGAGGATCTTAATAACCTGCATTTTTTTCAGTGAAATGCTGCAGATACCTAGATGATATTTAAAAAAAAAAAATTCTCCTCCATCCCGATCTTTTTTTTTTTTAAATTCTTTATTTTTCACTCGATAGGTGTGACAAGTGCACAGAAACGTTCGGGCTTACGCAGAAGCCAACATGAATATCGTAAGTGGTAACATAATGCAATTTAAGTAGGCAATGCAAGTCCATCCTGCATCCCCGCACAATTTTTTCCCCTACCGAGGGATTTTTATTTTTATTCAGGCATGTGGTCGGCATATGGGGCCCCTTCTTTACTCTTTGTTTCATGACTAACCCTGCTCATGGGCTTCCCAGTTCCTCCGGCAGCTTAATCATGCCTGGTATAGAAAATACTTTTCCCTCGAAACCAAGGGAGAAGAGAAATATGTATAACATGAAACGAAATAAGAAGTGAAAAAGAAAGGAAAAAACTGAGAAGAGATATAGAGTCGAGAAAAGATAAGAGGAGAGAAGGGGAGAGGGTAGGGGAGGGGGAGTGCTTCCCCTCTTTCAGTATTATAGCCATATTTTCCTGGGGGGGGCTCTTTTAGCTATCCGAGTCCACTCTCCGATCTAAACCCTGTCAGTCTCCACTCAAGCCTACTGGGCTGTTGTCCCATGGTTCCCAAAGTCGTTGGAAAGACACTATCGTTCCCTTTACCCTAGCTGTCAAATCGTCCATAATTCTACATTCTCTTATCCTAGAGATCACCCCCGAGAACTCTGGACCCTCTGGTTTTACTAGATGATATTTTATGTTCCTTCATTATTATTACAGAGGATTTTTATCCAGTATATATTTAAGCATGATCTACATTCCTGCATTTACAAGGGGGAAAAAAGTTGTTTTTTTATTGTGTAAATAGGTCAGATTTGTTACAGCTCAACTTTTGCCAGTTCAATTTATGGTGTTTAGTATTGCGTATCTTTTTTGTATTGTAATGATAAAACTGTTTTGCAAATCTCTCTTATCTCTGAGTTTCAAGGCAGTTAAATCAACATCTTTTAGATAATATGGTGTGCAGGGTATGTATAAAGAGCAACATTCTAATGATGGAGCAATCAGCAGGGACATTCATTTGGTTTCTATGGTGATTGCCTGACATTAAGTATTTTATTCCCGAGCTGTCCTTAATAAATAACTCACAATGAGTTTGACAGCACACCCCCTGACTTGGTAGTTAGTAAAAAAATATATTTTAAAAATAAAAGATTGTACCGTTTTTTTCTCTAAAAATGTTACAATACCATAGACCATATATATATAATACATAAATATTATTGTAAACATATTTTATGGTTGTGACCCGATAATAGATAGAAATCCGTGGATCATAATGATTTGGAAGTTCTACATTGCTACATCAGTCCATTTAGTTATAATAAGAGCTATGGCTCTGAGTTTTGTATCCATGGAAACAAAATTATATATAGGTGTACAACGTGTGGGCGTAATGGTCAGTATAGATATATATTTTTTCACATTAATTTTTATCTACTTTAAAAGTCAAATGATATACAAATTTTATTTTAGTGATAACTCGATTTAAAGAGCCATTTACAATTAGCTATATATATTTTTTTTTTCTGCAAAATAAAAATGTATGTTAAAGTTATAAAACGTGTGTTGTGTTTTTGTCCCTACTAGAATCCCAGATTTTTTTAAAGAACGCAGGTAATGATAATGTAGGAAGGTACTATAACAGCTGTGTTTGAAAAGATTCTTTGATAAAAAAAGATATTTTGACCCAATACAAATCTGTTAGCTTGCAATTTGAAGTTGCTGACTTTTAAATAAACAGATGGTACTAAACTAAGATCATATATCTTTGTGCTATGAATATAAAACGTCCTTGAGCAATCTAAGTAAAAGTGGACATATCCCATAATTTTTTACATACACCGTTTGAAGAAGCAACTAAATCATGCAAATTCCTGAGGTGTTCTGTTACCTTGGAAAATATCATTTTTTCCTGGGAACAATTGGTCCCTCTGTGGAAGAAAAATAGTATAAGGAATCCCCATAACTGGAAAAAGGCATGGCACATGACTATACCCCTACAAAACAGGCAAAGAGTTCCCATAGAATCCTTCTACTTAGTTCCAGGAACATAACATCTTTACCATACCTCCCAAGTGCCCCTATGTAAGAGGGATAGTCCCTATTCTGTGAGCTCAATTTTTTTGCTATTTCCGAGTGTGTAAAAGAGCTCCACCGCAATAATATTCACAGTAATATGTCTTTAAACAACAATAAATGTTTTTAGACATCAGAGTGTGTACATAAAATATGTCTATATGTGGTATAAACTGGTATTAGTAAGTCAGCTAAAATGTCTCATAACACCCCCCCTCCCCCCCCTGGGCTGGTGGGGGTGATCCCGGCCCGCACCCTGCAACCCGTGCTGCACCAAAGACCTCGCGACTCAAACCACGAGGACCCACTAAAATGGCGGCAAATTCGAACCTACTGGCACATGAGGGGACTGATGCCAGCTTCTCACGCTGAGTACGACCTTCACATACACAAGGCGGAGGCGACATACTGCTACAGCGCTTGCCGGATCACAGCGGCTGCGAGACCCGAGCTCACAGGAGGAAAGGTACGCAGAGGGACAGCCGATCGACAGGGACGGCATGTAACCAGCCCATCCTGAACACCACGAGCCACTCACACACAGGCTTATCCAAGTGCCTGGCTCACAGCACAAGACACCGCTCTTTACCCTGAATCCAGATCGCAGTGCCTCCGAGATCAAGCTACTGCTCCTGCAGGCAGCCACACGCAGCTCCAGCATGGAACAACACACGGACAGCCACTATTTCCACCCAAGCCAGTGCACAGGCTGATGCCTAATTATAGGACAAAGTATTTAAGGTTTCCTTTTTTATGCTTTATGTCATTCAATCTTTTTCTTTTTTATTTGCTTCATATGGGATAACATATCTAATGCAGCTATGCAGACAACACTCCAGACCTTGTTTAACATGTTGGACTCCTGTAATGACTCTGCTCTCATGAACCTATGTTTATGTATTTTACTGTGTCTCATACATAACTCTACTTATGCTCAATACTAGACGTATACCTCCCACAATGCGCAGCGAATCAACAGTAAACTATACTAGCAAGCACTAAGGCGCATGTACACGTTTCAAACGCCCAGGCATTTAGCCCCCCCCCCCCTTTTTTTTTTTCTTTTTTTTTTCCCTTCTATCTTAAAGTCTTAAATCATTCACAAACCAAGGAACACCTCAGCAGCGCACTAAGCCCCTCGCAGCCATTTCATAAGTCCGAATAAGCAAGAGTTGCCTACTAAGGGCTGCTCACCTACTCATGGTCGCGGGTCGCCTTACCCACATTCAGTGCAGCACCTCCTTAAGCCATATTCTACTCTAACTTAATTTAAACCACCGCTGCACGCTTCAGCCCACTGCTTTTATGCGAATTCAACAAATGCTCACACTATTATCCAGTTTGCATGTTATAGAACAGTCTGAATTCTTATGTCTCTCATAATACTATACCATAAAATTGTGCTATTCAATCGGATGCCATATCAATCTAATGTTCAAGATAAGCCTGCAGTTGCTGTTGTGGCGCTGCAAGACCAAATGTTTGTTTTTCATATGCACAAGAAAAATAAAGAATTAAAAAAAAAAAAAAAATGTCTCATAACAGACCTGCCCCTGGCCACACAAATTAAACTGTTCCTCTTTGTCCAATTGAAATATTGGGATGTATCCCTTGATCGTTGACGAATCACGATGTGCACTATAACAAATGTCAAAAAAGCCCACATTCAGAATTGTATGTAACCTTATTTTATCTTTTGTATTACAAAATGTTATTTTATTTAATTTTTTTAAATTCAATTAGAGTTTGAGTTTATTTCACAACTAACTATCAGGAGGATTCTATCCTAAATTAACCTCCACCCTATATGCTCCAGATTGGGGTATATCACCTTAATGGGGATCAACCAGAGGCTGGTATCCCTTCTTCTCATTGTGTTAATCCCACTGTTCACCCATTGGAAGATATGCTCCCACCCACGGCATGTTGGGTGGAGTAAAAGAAGGACAACATTCTTCAGTAAATTTCATGAGGGGCTGTTTAGGTAATTTTTTTAACCTTTCATTGTTTAAACAAGAGCACGTTAGATGCCACATACTTAACTCTCGTAATTCTGAAAAAAAAATAAAAAAAAATTTAAAACTATTTACAAATAGGCCTGATTTTTTAAATTCGGTACTGGATTTTCACGATCTGGTCAGAGATTTTAATTATTTGTATTCGGAATTCAGCCATTTGGTTGCAACATTCGTTCTAAGTCCCAGGCTGCATTATAAGTTTGCACTTTGAACACCCTTGGCTGATTCCAGATTATTTTTTTCAGATTATTTTTATCTGGCACAAGGGTATTCAAACTTTGGTGAATAGCACTACTGGTATTTAACATGTATCCATTAATTAACAGTGGGAGAATAATTAATAAAGCATTTCCAGAACGTATTTTTAAGAAAGAAAAAACAAAACTCCCCCCAGGACTTCTTGTGAACTATTATGGCTCTGAGGAACTCAAGTCGGTCACCTCATGGTAAAGATCAATAATTCAGATTGAGTGGGCATGCTACTTTTTCACCTTGATGTGGGATCTAGGCATCCTCCAGACTGCTTAGTAGACTAGCCCCCACTGGTTGGACATTTCCTTGCAGGGGTAGACAACCTTCAACACTTCTGATATTGTGGACTACATCTCCCACGATTTTCTTACAGCCATAATGCTAGCAAAGCATCAAGGAAAATTTTATCCAAAACATCTGGAATGCTGAAGGATGCCTAGCCCTGCCAGGTGAAGTAGTGGTTGGGTACAATAAATGTCATTCAACTCATTATCATACTGCATGTAGTGGGTGGGAAAAGAGGCAAGCTACTGGGCACCCTCATAGTTAATAGGGGACTTGCCACCTAAATACCCCAAATATATAGTGTGGAATAGGGTCTGTAGGTTTGCTCCTCGCTGCAGAGGGTATTGTATCACTGCATTTAATAATGCCCCATCCCATGGCAAGAACTGCCCTCTAGGATAGATTAATTCTCCTCTTACATGTAGGATAAGCGACTAGAGACTGTTACTAGGGATGTGTCCCCTCACCATATAATAGAGGAACGAGACAGTACGGCAGATGTTACATTCTCCTACTACCGAATAAGGAGAGTTCTCTTGTTATAACCACCCTGCACACTGAGTGAGGAAAAAGGAGGGAGCCTGTGCCAGTGTCATTCATATTAATACATAAAAAACCCCAACAAGGGGAGATAAAAATCAACAGGGGGGGTGTCAACAGGGAGGAGTGATGATGCAAAATTGCATCACTATTTATTATGTTATTATTTATATATTATGTCATTATTTATATAGCGCCATCAAATTCCACAGCGCTTTACAATGAGTGGACGAACAGACATGTAGTTGTAACCAGACAAGTTGAACACACAGGAACAGAGGGGTTGAGGGCCCTGCTCAATGAGCTTACATGCTAGAGGGAGTGGGGTAAAGTGACACAAAAGGTAAGGATAGTATTAGACTAGTATTAGACAGTTGCAAGAGAGGAATCAGTTGGGAGCTATTAACAGTTTAATTGATACGCTTTTATGAAGAAGTGGGTTTTTAATTATTTTTTTGAAGGAGTGGAGACTGAGGCAGTATCTAACGGAGGAGGGAAGTGAGTTCCACAGGAACGGTGCAGCCCTCGAGAAGTCTTGAAGGCGAGCATCAGAGGTGGGAGTACGGACAGAAGATAGATGTAAGTCTTTTTAGCAGAGCATAAGGGCCTAGACGGGACATACTTGTGGATTAGGGAAATGAAAATGCATTTATGAAAATGCATCTTAGAAGGTGGCATGTCCACCTGGGGTGCAGGAACATGGGAATGAAATTTTACTCAGATGGCCATTCTTTTCCAGGACTGCCATGCGTAGAGCACTGGTGGCCATTCTCCCCCAGGACCCCCATGAACAGAGCACTGATGGTCATTCTCCCCCAGGACTCACAAGCACAGAGCACTGATGGCCATTCTTGCCTCAGGACCGATATGAACAGAGCACTGATGGCCATTCTCCCCCAGGACTGCAATGCACAGAGCATTGATGGCCATTCTCCACCAGGGCTGCCATGCACAGAGCACTGATGGCCATTCTCCCCAAGGACCCCCATGAACAGAGCACCGAGGGCCATTCTCCCCCAGGACCGATATGAACAGGGCTCTGATGGCCATTCTCCCGCAGGACCGCCATGAACAGATCACTGATGGCCATTCTCCCCCAGGACCACCATAAACAGAGCACTGATGGCTATTGTCCCCCAGGACTGCTATGCACAGAGCACTGATGGCCATTCTCCCCCAGGACCGCTATGCACAGAGCACTGATGGCTATTCTCCCCCAGGACTGCTATGAACAGAGCACTGATGGCCATTCTCCCCCAGAACCGCCACGAACAGAGCAGTGTTAAAGCACCCCCGCTCTGGAAAATGCCCTGAGTTGGCAAAGCACAGTAGAAGCACAACTGTAAAGGTGCATCACCCAGAACAAAAAAGAGACAAAAAATTAGGACTGACCTGCAAAACCCAGTACAGATGTGAGGTAACTATTTATCATACTATATGTATAAAGATTGACAAACACCAAAATGGCACCAGAAAATGATATAAGGAGCACATTGCAACTACAAATAGTGTATGTGTATCTCAAACAGTAAATAAAACAAACAAATAAACATGGAATACAACACACAACGTCTCTATAGTTAATAAATGTATTATTTTACATGTTGCTTGTGATAGCCTACTTTCTGGTAAGACCTTTTCCTTACATACATATATTTATTTTTCTCTGCCAAATATTATTATAATATCTATTTAGCAAAGACTTTTGCTGTTGTTTGACGTTAACAATTACATTTTCAGCTGAAGAATAAAAAATAAAACAAATTCTTAATAAAGCAGTTTATACCAATAAAAACATTATAGCAAGTTATTGCCTTCCTCCAGCCCAGAGTACAATATATTACAGCCATACATACAGTGCATAACAGCGTGGTTATAAATATATATTAATTCCATATTTATTTTATTATATGAGAATAAAAAAAAACAATGATATAAAGATGAAATCGTAAAACGATCAGTGAAAGATATTTTATGGGTAAATTAAATATTAGGTCACTAATACTTAACCCCCAGGGTTCTATGCTGCTGGTAGTGGTTCCCCATTGATCATGATAGGCATAACCTTTTCATTAGGATCCTGGCAACTGCCTACTGTAAAGGGACTTATTCATAAACATTGAACTGAAGCAAACTGACATATCAATTCCCTAATTCGGGATCAGACAGCTAATCTGGGCATATAGTTGGAGAATTTTTCAAAATCAGTTATACTTCCCCCACATTTTGCAACAAATCTGTGTTTAGTAAATAAATCCCAAGGTGGCTACAGAAGCAGCACTGTCCTTTTTACAGCCAGGGAGAATCCCCTGACACTGGGAAGAAGCTAATGAAATTATTGGCAGAATATATTTTTGTGCATGTGTGTTTATGTGTGGTGTATATATATATATATATATATTTTTTTTAATAGCGCCAACATATTATGCAGCGCTGTACAATAGGAAACACAACAATCATTTAATTCTAACAAAACATATAATATATATGGGGTATGTGTATATACAGAAAAATATACGTGATATATCACTATATATCACTATATATCACAGCTGAAAAATAGATCACTATTTTTAGTTTACGAAAGTCTTGCTTACAATTATAAAACTTATTCCAAAAGAGGCTAAAATAAATATTTTCTCTTACAAATTGCACCTGAACATTTTATGGATTTCACTAAACCAGGAATTAATTGCAATTGAGAGGGAGTTTGATAGTGTTGTTCCTGGTGGTAGGTTTGGGAGGTTTTTTTGTTTCTATATTTTATAAAATACACCCACCTTGTGTGATGTCAGATTGGCAATATGTTACTTACCACCAAGGCAAGCAATCACGGTAAGGGTATAATGCAAGAAAGGATATGGGGTTAAACTCAGTAAATGCATTTCTCACAAAAACACTATGGGAGAGGAATGGGGGTAGGGGGGGGGGGGGGGGGGGTAATTTATCAAGGTAACACACGTGTCAATCTGGAGCAAATACATCTATTGGTTGTCATGGTAATTGCTCCTAATGTAGGATTTTGCACATGAATAGCAACTTTTTCTGCCTTGGTAAATCCTCCCCTATAGAGTTATAGAATATAGAATAATTGCGAGCTGTCATTGCTTGCTAAAAAAAATAGCTGGAAAAAAGAGAGAGATTAAGAGGGAGAGAGGGGAGAGATTGGAAGAGAGTTTAAAACAGAGAGACTGAGGGAGAGAGGTGAGAGAGAAGAGGGAGAAGAAAGAGGGGGAAGCAATGAGGTCTAAAACTTAAAAGAGGAGTTTAAAAGAAAGCGAGAAACTGAGAAGAGGGAGGAGAGAGAGAAAAAGAAGGGAGAAGGAGGGAGAGCGGGGGAATAAAAGAGTTCTATAAAGATATTGGGTAGAGATGAATCTTTTTAGGAAGATGTATACCTGGATGAAGACTTTCAGGGTGGCAGTAGATACCAGGCTGGTACACACTAGGGATGATGGGTCTGGCTCTCCATCTGTATCTGTGCCCTTGTACTTCACTCCCATAATAAATGCCATGGGCATTGCAAACACCAAGGAGGTGATCCAGATGGCAGACAGGATCTTCTTGGTTCTCATCCTGGACATGATCCTCTTGGCTGTCATGGGGTGGCAGATGGCCAGGTACCTCTCACAGCTCAGGCTGGCGATGTTCAGGACGGTGGCATAGGAGCACATGTCCCTGAGGAAGTAGTAACTCCTGCAGACAACGTCCCCAAACACCCAGGGATAGTGGACCCAGATGAAGTTGTAGAGCTCTATGGGGATGCTGATGAGCAGGATGAGGATGTCAGACAGAGCCAGGCTCACCAGGTGGTAGTGCACTGTGCTCTGCAGGCTGTGCAGGTTGTGTTTCTTCAGAACCAGGCTGATGGTCAGGACGTTCCCTATGGTGCCCACCAAGAAGATGAGAACATACAGCACAGTGATGACCACCTTGGAGGACCAGTGGGTGTCCACTCCCAGCTCCTGGGACAGGTCACTGCTGGAGTTGGGGGCCCCAGAGGTGGAGGTGAGGTTAGTACTTGACCACAAAGCTCCTTCCATGATGCAGCAGCACAGCTATCCCCTGTCAGCAGGTTAGACAAGGCTGACAAGATGTGCTGGAGGGATGGCTCTTCATCAGGTAGACATCAAGACGTCACTGGGTGAGCTCAGGCTCTCAGAGCAACAAATAGGCAGAGCACACAGAGCAGGTACATATGAGAGGGGGGTTATACTAGAATGGTGGATTACACCTAGAACTTTATATACTGCTCAGAACCATTAACACTGTCACTGCCTATAGGGCTGACACAGAGCATCACTTCTCCTATCTATCTATCTATCTATCTATCTATCTATCTATCTATCTATCTATCTGTCTGTCTATCCATCTATCTATCTATCTATCCATCTCTATACACATGTACTCTCTCTCTCTCTCTGACTTACCCTGCCTGCAGCATGTCTGGGATACAGCTTTCTGAAATCTAAACGAATGGAGCTCCAAGCCTGTTACACATCTATCGAATCAATGCTGGCATTAGCTGTACTTACCAGAACACAGAGGTGCTCTAACATTGAAATGAAATGCAGCTCAATCAATGGCTGGTGGGAATGGAATCTTATTAAAAGGGGCAGCAGTGTTAATCACTGAGCAGTTACTTAGACTGGAAGGTATATATGTAAAAACAGGCATTTTATATCAATGTATCCTTTTATGTTTTAAAAGCCTTATTGCTTTCCATATGATTCTTTGAGATCCTCTGTGATACAATGGGCAAAGTTTCCCTTACATTTAGTACATATTCTTTTTTATAAAATAAATAGAGATGCGAAATGCTTTATCTCACTAGATTTAATTGACATTTTATTCTTGGCTTTAGAAGAATAATACATGTATTTTGGGGGGATATAAAAGAAAGGACCACAGGGATCAAGGCTGATTTTTGTATTATTGTTACACGGGGTTGGTAAGTACTTTGAAACAATAATATTGCTTTGTCGGATTTGGGTGATATCATATCTGAAAAGGTCTCAGTTACTAATACTGTCACCTACAATGGTTAATTCACTACAGATGGAATGTAAAAGCTGCAAAAATAGTCTGGGATAATCCGGTGACGTTTGAGAGGCAACATTTAACATAATTCACATCATTTATCAATTTCCAAATGTATTTAACCAAACTATGTTTTATCTTGGTTTCTCTGTGTGCATCCTAGAAATCCAACTCCACTTCTAGTTCATTTAACCCGTTAAAGGCGCACTACACTGCCCAAAAAAATAAACTCGCTGTTTAGTAAATATAATCCAATACAAGTTTGTGCATAGTCCTAGTGCCCAGTCCCTTCCGCCATCTTGAAATCTGCTGGTAGATTTCAAAATGCAGGATAGGTCCCCAAGAACTAATTTTGTTCAAGGAAAACTCTGAGCACCATAACAACTTAATTGAAATCAGGACGTCGCTGGAACTGGCACACCTTCCAGTTTCCCAGTTTTGAGAAAACGGAAGGGCAGAGAGGCAAGGAGTCTCAGCGCTGGAGCAAAGTATATGAGTTTAAACCATTCGAGAGCTGTTTAACTCCTTAAGGTGACCCAGCGCAAGTGACCTTCTGGCACCATAACAACTTAATTTCAATTAAATTGTTATGGTACTAAAACTGTTCCTTTAAGACAGAACCTGAAAATGCAGGACCGTCCTGGCAAATTCGGGACTATTGGCACCTATACACGAACAGTCTGGAATTTCTAATAAACAAAAATAACTGATTGGTCGCATTGGAAGAATTCTTCAGCTTGGGTATAATCACAACATGTGACACCTTCAATTAGTCGTTCTCTACATATATAAGTGACTATGTATATATCACAACTGGGACTACAACTGTCTTCACTTCCCACAACCCGGCTTCCGGCTCCTCTTTCTGTCTTTGGTGTTTGTCCACCTTCTAATGTTCACGGTCACTCGGAATTCCACCACCCGATATATGCAATACAGATATTTGTACTAAAGCAAATAAATAACTATTTCTGATAGTGAAGATTTAGGTGAAGGACTTCTTCCATGAAAGACATTGTCTATTAGTTTTCCAAATGTCAGGGCAGATTTCATTCCCAATTCACAGAGTATATATTACATTGACTTGCAATCATCTCGTCTTGCAGCAGAATGTATTTGCAAGAAAGGAGCCGATGAAACCCTGCAGTTTTGCTCACACAATTTACTGCTCATTGTATTTTTATTGGTAATTCACAGTCAATAGAATCTAATCAGTGACAATACAGGCAATTCAAGCATGTACACTTCCCCTGTAATTACACTCTTAGAACCATTGTAACCCTTGCTATGTGAAGGCGTTATATAGTTTAATGCATTAATATTTTCCAAGGGTGATTTTACCATTTCATCTTTAATGTATTATATTCCTGAGAAAAGAAAAGAATCTCCAAAAGGTTCAAACTGAGAACATTATTAACCACACTGCATACCACCCAAGTGTCCATATTTATGAGGGACAGTCCCTATTTTGGGCACATATCTCTCTATCCCTATTTCCCATCCTAATGTCCTTCTTTCCTAGGATCTTGTTATTCTGTTTATAACAGAGCTCTACAGCCATTATGCTCCCAGTAATTTGTCTTTAAACTACAATAATTACGTTTAGAAGTCAGTCGGGGGTAAAAAGATACATTGTTCTTGTTCTAAATTAAATTTAAGTTATATACCGTATATACTCGAGTATAAGCCGACCCGAATATAAGCCGAGGCCCCTAATTTTATCCAAAAAAACTGGGAAAACTTATTGACTCGAGTATAAGACTAGGGTGGGAAATGCAGCAGCTACTGGTAAATTTCTAAATAAAATTAGATCCTAAAAAAAATATATTAATTGAATATTTATTTACAGTGTGTGTATAATGAATGCAGTGTGTGCGTATGTGTGTGTGTATGAGTGCAGCGTGTGTGTATGAGTGCAGCGTGTGTGTATGAGTGCAGCGTGTGTGTATGAGTGCAGCGTGTGTGTATGAGTGCAGTGTGTGTGTGCATGAATGCAGTGTGTGTGTGCATGAATGCAGTGTGTGTGTGTATGAATGCAGTGTGTGCAGGGCCGGTGCAAGGATATTTGCCGCCGTAGGCAAAACATTTTTTGCCGCCCCCGCCGCCCCCTCCCCCCCCCATATGTCCTGACTTCCCCTCCTCCTCCCTCAGTGGTCCTTACCTCCCCACCCCCGTGTTCCTTCACCCCCCCCCCAGTGGTCCTGACTCACCCCTCCCCTAGTGGTCCTTACCCTCCCCTCCCCTAGTGGTCCTTACTTCCCCCTCCCCTCCCATAGTGGTCCTTATCCCACCCCCTCCCTCTCATAGTGGTCCTTATCCCCCTTCTCCCTCCCATAGTGTTCCTTATCCCCCCCCATCCCTCCCATAGTGGTCCATATACCCCCCCCCCTCCCTCCCATAGTGGTCCTTATACCCCCCTCCCTCCCATAGTGGTCCTTATCCCACCCCCTCCCATAGTGGTCCTTATACCCCCCCTCCCTCCCATAGTGGTCCTTATACCCCCCTCCCTCCAATAGTGGTCCTTATCCCCCCCCCCTCCCTCCCATAGTGGTCCTTATCCCCCTTTTTTTTGTTATTAATTTTTTTTTTTATTATTATTATTTTTTATTTTATTTATATATTTTTTTTTTTTCGTCCCCCCTCCCTGCTTGATATATGGCAGGGAGGGGGGCTCCTTCCCTGGTGGTCCAGTGGCAGTTCAGTGGGGGGGGAGAGGGGGGCTGGCAGAGCTGTAACTTACCTGTTCTGCAGCTCCTGTCAGCTCCCTCCTCCTCTGCGCCGTCCGTGCAGCTCCTTCTATCAGCTCACACTGTAAGTCTCGCGAGAGCCGCGGCTCTCGCGAGACTTACACTAGGAGCTGACCGAGGTGCTGAACGGACGGCGCAGAGGAGGAGAGAGCTGACAGGAGCTGCAGAACAGGTAAGTTACAGCTCTGCCAGCCCCCCTCTCCCCCGGTCTGTATTATGGCAATGCAAATTGCCATAATACAGACAGTGACTCGAGTATAAGCCGAGTTGGGGTTTTTCAGCCCAAAAAATGGGCTGAAAAACTCGGCTTATACTCGAGTATATACGGTAAATTATTATTAGTAAGTCACCTAAAATTTCTCAGAACAGCCCTATACCCTCTCCACTCACACCCATAAAATGAAATTGTCTCTCTTTGTCCATTTGGAATGTTGGGAGGGATGTCATGTTAGCAGTGCATCACAGGGCGTTTAGTGTGTAGCTCTCTAAGGATATATAGTTGACTGTCCTGCTTGGCGTGCAGAGAGTTCCAAGCTAGCATCCCCTATTCATAGACATGTGTAGTGGTTGTGCCATGTGTGTGTACCCCAATGTTTAGATCATTGTCTTCCCTGGCCCCACTGAAATCTGTTTGTCTGCATTTAGTGTACTCATTTTAGTGGATTGTGATCTAGGTGAATAACAAGAGCACGGAAACTGACTCTGTATCTAAATAAACCTGTTAACATTAAATCACATTTATTTATTTTTTGTAAATATCTTTTTATGAAGGCTGTTCAGTAAACAAACAAACCAGATCTCAATAACCGGGACTAACGCAGGGTCCAAATTCACAACTGAATACAGAGCAAGACACGCAGGCCTCTATTGTCACTAGGTATAAATGTGACATGACTTGTTTAGGAGGGAGGGGAAACAACAAAAACACAAACATAGCAAGGAACCACAGATATCGACTGTAATTCGGTTATGGTAAAATTAGGTTGTGTGTCACAGAACTTTGGTTCACATTTGGAACATATCTAAACCTAAAGCACACAAAGCGGGTCATGCCAGGCAAGCCTCTCCCATTCCAGGTACAGAACTGCCCTCAGTTAACCGTATAATGAAACAATTCAAACAACATCATACATTTGGACTCAATGACAGTCGCCAAAGTGGCCGGTCCATTCGGTAAGCGTATCAGTGTATCTGCCATTGACTTCCTGCGAGGCACTCCCTTCCAATGAACTAGCTAAGCGATATCATTGTACCTAACTATGTTATTAAAGTCTGAAAACCTGTAAACTCAGTCTGTAAATCTACTAAGTATCCAATCTGTTCAACTGGACAAATAGTTGTGTTATCTCCCGTCTGCCATGAAAATGAGGTCTTCCATGGCTCTAAGATCCTCCATGCATTGGAGTCACACATGTATAGGCAGAGTAGTGGACTGCTTCCAATATAAGCGTATGTGCTACTTGGCCACATTGAGTGTGCGAATGGTGAGGGATTTTTTATATGTGCATATTTTCATGTTTGTGTGGTTCAGCAACATGTGAGCAGGTAAAATGTGGTGCATCATCTAAAAATGTATTGAGAATTCCATAAATTCCATAAATTTTATCCCAGGAGTGGGGAATTAACAGGTAAAGCACTTTTTTACATTTGTATTTCAGTAAGTCTCTGCTGTCCATTTAAAAGTTGTTGACGTTTTAGTTTGCTTGTTTGTTGCTGTTGTAACAATGTAGTCTCCATTGACTTGCTTAACTCATTTAGTGATGGCAGGGCTATGGAATAATCAGGATATCCCATATTGGAATAACGTCTACATCTACCAAATTGTTAGAAAGGCAAGACGATGAAATGTTGTTATTACAATGCTTGCTTAGGGTATCTCCTGGTCGCCTCTGTCTTGGAAGCCAAGAGCTGCTCCGGGTGGTGGCTTGTCCCTGGGTACGGGTAAAAAGACAAATAGCTGTCAAATAGAAAATAAAGAATAAAAGATTTATGATAAACAATGGGACGAGACAAGGATGCCCATTGGCTCCAATGCTTTATATTCTCACCATAGAACCATTGGCCGCATTGATCAGACAAACAAAAGAGATACAGGGAATTAATATTGCAGCCTCACAATATAAGATTTCTCTATATGCCGATAATGTAATCCTCACACTTCACCTAATACATCTATTCCAGCAGTAATATCGAGTATTGATCAATTTAGCTTATTTTCAAACTATAAAATCAATATGTCAAAATCTCTTGTTCTGTATTATAACATCTTGGAATTGGATCTCAATATTTGAAAAGAGAAGTATAAATTGAAATGGTCACCTGAATTTATTGAATATTTGGGAGTTAGATTGGGATTTAATTGGGACAAAATTATTGAGATAAACTATCCACCTCTTCTTCAGGACATAAAAAATACATTATCTATATGGAAACCTTTATATATTTCATGGATGGAGAGAATAAGCGTTATTAAAGATTACCTATTACCTAAACTTAAATATTTAATGAGATCAATCCCAATGAGGATACCAAGAAAATATTGCTCGAGTTTTTAAAAAGCCAAGAACAATATTGCTCGAGCTTTTAAAAAGCCAAGAACATCTTACCAGATATTAAGCCGTAGACAGAATGAAGGAGGAGTATCTTTTCCTGATTTGATAATGAAACACAATGCAATTATGATTATGCACTTAATTAATTCAAAGTTTAAAGATTCAGAACAAACTTCTTGGGTAAATATAGAACGACTATTGAATAATTTAGATTCAATTGCTTTAATTTGGTTGGATAAAATAGCTTTTAAGAAATTAAAAGTACAAAATAATATCTTGATAGAACTATATAATTATATAAATTACCTAAAAAAAAAGATATAAAATTGAAAATAATATGTCAGTATCCGCTCCAATAGATGTACTGAACGGATATTTAATTGATATAAATTTAGTTAATGGAAACAGGAAGGATATAAAGTCATGGGAGACTTTTATATAGATAAAAACATAAAGTCTTTTCAAGAAATATAAATACCCCTTTAAAATCTGAATTCTTGGCTTACCAAAAAATAAGAAACACCCTGAAAACTAAGTGCATTGAAGAAGATCTCTTTGACAAAATTGTATCGATTAAGGGGAAAGATAAGTTAATTTTAAAAATAAATAGAATATTATATGATTATACTCCTAGGAATAAATTAAATAAAATCAGTAGTTGGGAACAAGAAATAAAAATAGTTTTCACTAAAGAAGATTGGGCAAAGGCATTTAAATTAACAAAAAAAACAATACATAATATTATTATTTATGAGAATTACATTAAGATTCTACATCGGTGGTACATGGTACCAGTAAAACTTTTTAAATTTCAAACAGGTTCTAGTGATATTTGTTGGCGATGTAATCTGTTTACGGGCACACATTTACATATATGGTGGGACTGCCCAAGGCTTCAATTAGTGAAAAATAAATTGGAATTGGTAATAAGTAGAATCTATGGAATGAACATCCGATTAACCTCTTACACATTTCTATTTCATTTAGATTTACCAGACAGTAATATCTACTCCCATAGACTGACGATACAGATTATAATGGCATAAAAAATCTGTTTAGCTAGGCGATGGAAAACTAGTATAATTCCATCATGGTCAGAGATACAAGCACAGATAAATTTTCAAAAAACGATGGAAAAAGCAGTGTATGTCAATATGGGAAAGAAAGAGGAATACTATAGAATATGGAACCCCTGGGAGACTGCTACGGACGTCTCAGAGGTGTCCTAGAAGGCAGATCCCCTCTCCCCCCGATAGCGCTCAAGAATGTATGAGATTAGTGTGAATGGAAGTCTATTTGAGGTAGACTGTAGCTACGTCATCACGTTTAAATATAAATATTAAAAAGTATGAAATTATAAAATATTTGTTTTAACAAATGATGATAAGGTGTCTGATATTAAAACATATTATTATAAAAATGTCATGAATCAAATACCATTACCTGATGTTTAAAAAAAATAAAAAAATAAAAAATAAAAAATAGAAAATAAAGAATAAACGTTCAATATCTAATTTGGCTCTCCTTATTTTAAAAAGGCAGGGGAAAAAATGGTTTTAAAGGGAACAACTTTTTAATACATGGTGTTTTATTCCTTTCTCTAAACCAGGCTTTCCCAAACTCTGGCCCTTTAGATGTTGCTTAACTACAACTCCCATGATTCTATGAATGAAATAGATAGGCTGAGAATCATGGCAGTTGTAGTTCAGCAACATCTGGAGGGTCGGAGTTTGGGGAAGCCTGCTCTAAACCGTCAGAGGAGGTGGTAGCGAACGTATATATGCTGCCATGGTTAACTGGGACAAACAATGCTGGAGGTTTAACAAAGAGTCTGTTCTGAAAAGAGGTGCCAACAAGAAGACACTGATAGAATGCCCTGCTGGCTACATTGGTTTCCATGGTGACTGCTCCACTTTTAGTAATTTTAATATTTTTTTTTTCAGATCAATCTGACAAATCTCCCCTGTTGTTTTTTTACTTGTATTTTAACACAGTTGGTAAAGTGCCCCATATGAATTACATATCTCAACATCATGTACATTTTACATGCTAGTAAGGGAATTCCATACACTGTCCCTTTAATCAGAATAATCAAGGGTTTAGCAGTAGTGAAGTACAAGAGCTAGGTGCTCTAGGGCCCCTTGGTGTAGGACCCCACAGCCACAACGGTCAACATGGGTTAATATTAATAAACTGTAAATTATATATATATGTGATGCCAGATATTATTTTAGTTTGTTCAGACTCTTAACGACATACCCCGTCCGCTAAATTAACTGCTAGCATCACAGAGGTTAATTAAAAAAAATGGCACTTTGATTAAACACATTTTATTTCAGCACAATCTCCAGGGATTATAGTGAAAATGAAGTAAATGGTGAAAGATAATTAAAGCAGCAGAGATAGGCCAGTTGTTTGTAATGATAAGGTCTCCCTTTGTACAGTAATCAGATAATTCTGGATTCTATTTTCATTTGAAATTAGTTGTTGATAAGAGAAGGATTAGTTTGTCTGGTTAAGTATAAGCTCTCTATGGAATAGACCAAACATTGTGCTGCTATATTAATGTATTAAATGGGGATCAGTTACAGTGTTTCAGTTAATTATATCTCCCCTAACTGAACTACATTGCAGAATTGGAGCTGAGCGGGCCCATTAATGGACGCACTGCCCGTCTACTTTCTACTTCTGAATGGCAGCACTGGGAGGATGTCAGGTCATCAGGGCCGGTGCCAGGATTTTTGGGTACATAGGCGAAGATGCATTTTTCCGCCCCCCCCACCTCTAAAATTAACATCTTCACCTATGTGCCTCCTAACCAGCCCCTCCCTCTTCCCCGTCCCTTAGTGTTCCTCTCCCCTCCCCCCTCCTTTCCCTGTCCCTTGGTTTTTCTCTCCCCTCCCCTCTCCGTCCGTTGGTGCACCCCCCACCCTCTTAGCGGTCACACTCCCCTTCCTGGTATGCCTCCTACCTGTCTTGTAGCGTTGCGGAGCAGACCCTCTACAGGAGCTTCAGTTTTCTGTAGCTGGCTGGACTGACAGGAAGTGCTCTCTCAGTGACCAGGTACAGGAAACAGAAGCTCCTGTACTGCGCTCCGCTCCGCCACGCTACACTCACTAACAGCCACACACACTCAATGACAAACACACAGACGTCACTGACAGACACAGACTCACTGATCTGACACACACTCATTCATTGACAGACACACACTCAATCACAAACATAATCTCACTGATTTGACAGACACTCACAAACACACACTCATACACTGACAGACACACACATTCATACAATCATTCACAGACAGACACATACACACATACACAGACACACACACTCACAGACAAACACATACACAGACACACACACACAGAAACACTCACAGACAAACACATACACAGACACACACTCACAGACAAACACATACACACACAGACACATACATACACTCACACATACACAGACACACACACTCACAGACAAACACATACAGACACACATATACAGACACACACTCACAGACAAACACATACACACACAAAGACAAACACATACACACACACACACTGATAAACACATACACACACACTCACAGACAAACACATACAGACACACATGTACAGACACACACTCACAGACAAACACACACACAGACAAACACATACACACACACACACTGACAAACACATACACACACTCACAGACACATACACACACACTCATAGACACATACACACACACTCACAGACAAACACATACACAGACACACACACTCACAGACAAACACACACTCACACATACACTTTTAGACACACACTCACAGACACACACACACTCAGACAAACACACTCACACATACACTTTCAGACACACACACACACACACACACACTCACACATACACTTTCAGACACACACACACACACTCACACATACACTTTCAGACACACACAAATTAATAATAAATATCCACCCAGCCTCCCTACCTGGAGAGAGCTGGTGTGGATGTGTCCCTGGGGTCCATGGGGCTTCAGTGCAGCGGGCGGCAGCAGTTCTAATGAGAGGCGGCGAGGGAGCTCTAACCTGTCTGCTCTGCTCCCTCGCGGGCTGTCTGCTGATGCCGGGAGCCGGAATATGACGTCATATTCCGGCTCCCACAGAATCAGCACACAGCGCGCGAGGGAGCAGAGCAGACAGGTTAGAGCTCCCTCGCCGCCTCTCATTAGAACTGCTGCCGCCCGCCGGGGGTCCAGAAGGTGACCTGGCAGGAGGGAGCGCTTCCCTCCTGCCGGTCACCTAAATCTTGCGCCCCCAGAGCCGGTGCGCCCTAAGGCGGCCGCCTGTGCCGCCTTATGGACGCGCCGGCCCTGCAGGTCATACCACTTCCTCCCTGGAATTAAGAAAGCCATGTGGGAGTGTAGAAAAAGTCCACGCTGAAGCCAGATGTGAAAAGTAAGGCAAAGGGGAGGGTGGCTAAAACCAACATATATTTCAATATATGGATGTGTAGTATTGTGTGTGTGTGTCTGTCAGTGCGTGCAGGTATATGTTTATCAGTGTGTGCATGTGTCTGTGTTTAGCAATGTATTTTGTGTGTGTCTGGGAGTATGTGTGTGACATTGCGTGTTAATGTCTGGCAGTGTGCTGTGTGTTTGGGAGTGTGTACATGTATGTTTATCAGTGTGTGCATGTGTCTGTGTTTAGCAATGTATTTTGTGTGTGTCTGGGAGTATGTCTGTGGTATTGTGTGTTTATGTCTGGCAGTGTGTGTGTGTCTGGGAGTGTGTACATGTATATGTTTATCAGTGTGTGCATGTGTCTGTGTGTTTAGTGTGTCCTTTGGAGTATGTATATGTATCACAGTCTGTGTACGTGTGTGTCTCGCAATGTGTGTACATGTGTGTGTGTCTGTTTGTCACAAAAAAAGCATTGTTTCAGTAGGCTACTGAAATAATACTCAAGTTTATACGTATCCATTTCCATTTTGATTATCAACTTATCATTAAAGTAAATCTGTAGTCATCATGCATAATTCAACAAATTCTGAATTATTATTAAATTATATTGTGGCATTAAACAAAGATTGATTAGTTATTTAATTTGGAAGACATTTGTAAGGAATTGAATTATCTGCAATTTAATATTTATTTATTTATTTAAGTTCCTCATTTCAGCATCCCATTTCTTTTCTCCTGTTTGCATGGAAAAAATTAGGTCATACTTTTTGGCATCTCCTGTCTCTTTTTTTTTTTATTGAGATACATAGGAATAAACTAATATAAAATGCGGGATATTATATTACAACAACATTTAAAAATACATATTAAAAAAATGACAGATGGCAAAGAAAAATTAATGGTGAAAATATGCCCCCCCGTTTTATACATGATGAAAGCAGGTTATTAAAACTCTACTCAAATACAAAATTGAAAAATAAAATTACATCTTTTATCTACACTGAATCGTGTTGGACTGGTGTTTTCTGTTTTTCCATGAATTATTAAAGAACACTCTGGGCACCATAACAAGGGTGCGGCCATCGTTGTGATGGATTTTGAGGATTCGAACAATGAGGTTTTCAAGCAATTGAGTGATGCCATCACCTTCTGCAAGAATGCACATGACCCAGTAATGCCTATTAGTAACGATGGACTTGCCAGTGTTGCTTTGCTGTTACGACCTGTCTCACATCATCTGGACTTTATTTGACTGCGTACAGTTCTAGGAACCTGGTCACATGTCAACTAACAACCTCAACCTTCGATCCTCCATGAAGGTTGAGGTTGTTAAAAAGCATTTAGAGGGTGCTGGTTTTACCCTATCTCAGTCCCAATTTGTCCTCAGCCTGCTTAGGCTGGAATTGCATGAGAATTAATTACCTTACAATATGAAATTTTACAAACAGATAACTTCATGGGATTGCAATGGGTTCTAATAGGGTACCCTCCTATGCTAATCTATTCATGGATAACTTTGAACATAAATTTAGGATTTGACAATCTGGTGCCTGTTTGGCTTCGCTACATTGAAAACTTTTGAACAGGTCCTCTTTACTCACTTTATCAGGCAGTTTTTTATTTTTGACATTTACGTGTTTTACAGATATTGGCTTTACTTTTAACGTTTAAACACTTTACTGACACTAGATGGGAAGCTGACTAATCTTTACATACCAATGTATATTTACCTTCCCAGATATCTGTTTCCCACAGCTTAACATCAGTGTCAGTTTTTACACTATTTACTTGTGGGTATCTCCACATCACTTTTTATCATACTATTAAAGGTTATGTATTAACTACTTAGGGCACTCACTTCCTCTCTTTATCTTTTCACTACTTCTGTAGTTCCTTTAGGGTTAACCCCTTTTTGAGTGCTTTTTCTAGGCTTCCAGCTTTCTATTTTTTGTTCACCTATTTAGCAGAGTCAACCAAGCGCTCTACAGAGCACAATACACTGGTAATTAAGGGTTGCACCCAGAGGCCCCCTTCACTGGGCAGCTTGTGACCCCCATAAGATTCCTAGCAGGGCACTAGATTAAACACGCAACTGCAAAACACACGCGAACTGGGCACGTATGGCACTAGTGACAGATAGGGAACCTGAGAGCGATCAACCAACTCCTGGTTAGAGGACAGTCAGTAGAAGCGGGGGGGAATGGTGAATGTCCCTGACATATAGAGCAGCGATACAGCGGGCATCAGCGTGCATGAGAACGCATGTGGGGACAAGGGGTAAGGAGAACGGATTGAGGGGAAGCCTCAGGGTTTATGACATGATAACCGTGTCTAACGCAGCTATGACATCTTATACTATGTTTTGATCAAAATTAATTTTTCTTGTTACTGAAACTTGAGACACTATGTACTATCTAAAAATGTGGCCTATTTGAAACTGTCGATGTCATTGTTTTGCTGCCACAATACAAATAAAGAAAATAAATAAATAAAAACCCAGAGGCACATCAACATAGCCATTACTTATAATTTAAATTGTTTAAATCGCACAATAAAATCACATCATTATTTTTGTTTAATAAAAAAAAAACATATTGTTTAAACACACATTTAGACAGTAGAAAATAGGCTACCCAAATTATATTCGGCAGGACAAATATACAGTTCCATTATTGTTCCTCATCTACCATACTTAAAATATAAAGAGTGATAGATTCACTAAAAGACCTTTAATAGTTTTTATATGAATTGTTATAATTTAGATGAATTGTGTATATGGGTAGAACGTCACACTGACAGACTGACAAACAGACAGACATATTATTTTAATGCTGTCAGTCTTTTCTGTTGATAGTCACATTTCCTGTTTTACAGCTTAATACACGAGAGAAGACTCAGATATTCCAAAAAGCTAAGGCCCGAACAGTGGCGGATCCAGAGCCTGATCTCGGGAGGGGCACTTGTAGATTATTTAAAAAAAATAATCCTAGCACAATAACCACTACAGCTCAGTGTAGTAGTTATGGTGCCAGTAGTGCCAGGATCCCACCCCGGAGTAAGTAGTCATACCGTTTAAGAACAGTTTGACAACTTACCTGGGGTCTGCTGGGATATAGGGCATAGGAGAAGTGGTGTGTGTTAGGGGTGAAGTGTGTGTGAAAGGTGCAGTGTGTGTGTGAGCGGTGAAGTGAGTGTGAGTGCGTAAGGGTGGCAGTGTGTGTATGGGGGCACTGTATGTCTGTGTGGGGCAGTGTGTGTATGGGGGGCACTGTATGTCTGTGTGGGGCAGTGTGTGTATGGGGGGCACTGTGTGTATGGGGGGTCGTGTGTGTGTGTTTGGGGCAATGTGTGTATGGGGGGGCAGCAGGGTGTGTAGGGCACTGTGTGTGTATAGGTGTGCAGTGTGTGCGGGGCAGTATGTGTATGGGGCAGTGTGTATGGGGACAGTGTTTGTGGGACAGTGTTGTATGGGGACAGTGTTTGTGGGGCAGTGTGTGTATGGAGGCAGTGTTTGTGGGGGCAGTGTGTGTATGGGGTCAGTGTGTGTAGTGTTTGTATGTGGGGCAGTGTTTTTGGGTCAGTGTGTGTATGGGGTCAGTGTGTGTAAGGGGGAAGTGTGTGTATGGGGCAGTGTTTGTGGGGCAGTGTGTGTATGGGGCAGTGTTTGTGGGGCAGTGTGTGTGTGGGGCAGTGTGTGTATGGGGACAGTGTGTATATGGGGACAGTGTGTGTATGGGGACAGTGTGTGTATGGGGACAGTGTGTGTATGGGGACAGTGTGTGTATGGGGGCAGTGTTTGTGTGTATGGGGGCAGTGTTTGTGTGTATGGGGGCAGTGTTTGTGTGTATGGGGGCAGTGTTTGTGTGTATGGGGGCAGTGTGTGTATGTATGGGGGCAGTGTGTGTGGGGTCAGTGTGTGTAGTGTGTGTATGGGGTCAGTGTGTGTATGGGGTCAGTGTGTGTATGGGGTCAGTGTGTGTATGGGGTCAATGTGTGTAGTGTGTGTATGGGGTCAGTGTGTGTAGTGTGTATGGGGACAGTGTGTATATAGGGACAGTGTGTGTATGGGGACAGTGTGTGTATGGGGACAGTGTGTGTATGGGGACAGTGTGTGTATGGGGGCAGTGTTTGTGTGTATGGGGCAGTGTTTGTGTGTATGGGGGCAGTGTTTGTGTGTATGGGGGCAGTGTGTGTATGTATGGGGTCAGTGTGTGTAGTGTGTGTATGGGGTTAGTGTGTGTATGGGGTCAGTGTGTGTATGGGGTCAGTGTGTGTAGTGTGTGTATGGTGTGTGTATGGGGTCAGTGTGTGTATGGGGTCAGTGTGTATGGGGTCAGTGTGTGTAGTGTGTGTATGGGGTCAGTGTGTATGGGGTCAGTGTGTGTAGTGTGTGTATGGGGTCAGTGTTTATATGGGGACAGTGTGTGTATGGGGACAGTGTGTATATGGGGACAGTGTGTGTATGGGGACAGTGTGTGTATGGGGTCAGTGTGTGCATGGGGTCAGTGTGTGTATGGGGTCAGTGTGTGTAGTGTGTGTATGGGGTCAGTGTGTGTATGGGGTCAGTGTGTGTATGGGGGCAGTGTATGTTGGGCAGTGTGTATGGGGGCAGTGTGTATGGGGGCAGTGTGTATGGGGTCAGTGTGTATGGGGTCAGTGTGTGTATGGGGTCAGTGTTTGTATGGGGTCAGTGTTTGTATGGGGTCAGTGTGTGTAGTGTGTGTATGGGGTCAGTGTGTGCATGGGGTCAGTGTGTGTATGGGGTCAGTGTGTGTAGTGTGTGTATGGGGTCAGTGTGTGTATGGGGTCAGTGTGTGTATGGGGTCAGTGTGTGTATGGGGGCAGTGTATGTTGGGCAGTGTGTATGGGGGCAGTGTGTATGGGGTCAGTGTGTGTATGGGGTCAGTGTGTGTATGGGGGCAGTGTATGTTGGGCAGTGTGTATGGGGGCAGTGTGTATGGGGGCAGTGTGTATGGGGTCAGTGTGTATGGGGTCAGTGTGTGTATGGGGGCAGTGTGTGTATGGGGTCAGTGTGTGTATGGGGGCAGTGTATGTTGGGCAGTGTGTATGGGGTCAGTGTGTATGGGGTCAGTGTGTGTATGGGGGCAGTGTATGTTGGGCAGTGTGTATGGGGGCAGTGTGTATGGGGTCAGTGTGTGTATGGGGGCAGTGTGTGTATGGGGGCAGTGTGTGTATGGGGGCAGTGTATGTTGGGCAGTGTGTATGGGGCAGTGTGTGTATGGGGGCAGTGTGTGTATGGGGGCAGTGTATGTTGGGCAGTGTGTATGGGGGCAGTGTGTATGGGGGAGGGGAGGAGGGAAGGGAGGCTTTTTAATAAAAAAATAAAATAAAAAATGTATTTAATAAAATATATTATGTCCCCCCTCCCTTCTTACCTTTACTGGGAGGAGGGGGACATCTTTCGTTCCCTGGTGGTCCCAGTGGGGAATCCCTGGTGGTCCAGTGGTTCCAGTGAACTCTAGCCCGCGCTCCAGGGCTAGAGTTCACTCTCGCGAGATTTGGAGCGTTGCCGTGGTAACCGCGGCAACGCTCCAAATCTCGCGAGAGGAGGACCCGGAGGAGCTGCTGGTAACAGCTCCCGGGTCCTCTCTCCCTCCCCTGCCGGTCGGCTGTCAGTAATGTGCCTGCGGACCGGGGAGGGAGATCACTGATCTCCCTCCCGGTCTGCAGGCACAATGCAGGGCTGGCACTTGGGCAATGTCAGCCCTGCACTAGCCGGCAGGGGAGAATCTCGGGGGGGGGCAATTGCCCCGTTGCCCCCCCCCCCCCTGGATCCGCCAATGGGCCCGAAGTTTTCCATTTGAAAAAGGAAATGAGAAAAAAAAAGAATTGAGATTTTGAAAGGAGGTACATCGATTAAATGAATACATTAAATGCGAAATGCATTTATAGTGCAAAATCGCTTACAAGTGGGATAAGTAATCAATCCTTGTTTGATGGATCAGGATTTTAGTGGCATGTTTTTTAGACCAAGCGTGCTTGTTAGTATTCTAGACATTCACAGGTGTAAAAAAGAAATAAGAAATGTTCAATCATTAAAGAAAACCCAACCAAGACATTGTATTCATATTTTTTCTTCAATGTTATTAATAGTTGTTTTTGTAGATATGTTGTTATTGGGTCATTTCCTATGTGTGAGATAATGTGGTTATCATTTTTTTTTTTTTTTGTATTTTCTTTATTTAAAGATTAAAGAACTTTAAATATAATTAAAATCAATACGTGACATATATAGCATATAGAAATACAGAAATACAGCAAAAATATAAGTTGAGTGAACTAAAATGTAATAAAAAAAGAATGAAAAATAATGTTATGACATTTGTGCAAGGAACATATATGTCTTGGATTTCTTATATAAAGGATACCCAGTGTCGAGGAGGTCCACAGAGGGCTTTAATAATTAATAAATAATTATTTGTGGCTTGATTTGCATTCTGGGAACAGGGGGTGGAAAGCAGGGGTAGTTAGGTGGACCCTTTGTGCCCTTGGGGATTGTAAAATTTGACCCCATATTGTTAATGCATTACATAGTGGCAGTTGGTATTACAAATAGTTACTGTTGTAATCCATTCTAGGAAATTAGAGAAAGCTCAGTATTCTCTGAGCAGCATGCACTTTGTAATGATGCAAAGTGGTTATTGTGCTCCGACTAACCCTTTAAGTACCAGCCCTTGAAAGCAATGTTACATTTGTAGCTCTTCTCTGTTCCTAACAATATAGATATGGATCGAATCACTATGTGAAGCGCAGATGATTC
Source organism: Pelobates fuscus (assembly GCF_036172605.1). Classification (NCBI taxonomy): domain Eukaryota; kingdom Metazoa; phylum Chordata; class Amphibia; order Anura; family Pelobatidae; genus Pelobates; species Pelobates fuscus. Next base: position 53,924,814 of record NC_086318.1, on the reverse strand, counting down.
ATCTTCTCTTAACCCGTGAATCATTCGACCTTATCTGTCTGTATCTTGCATTTCAATCATGCTGCTTAATGACTATTTATTTCAGACCTGAGTGGGATCCAATGATAGGTCAAGTTATTCCTTTTTTAACCATTTATAGGCATACTGCAGTGCAGAGAGAAACGGAAGCTGAAAGACAAAATTACCAGGTACTGGAGCTCCATATTCGAGGTTAAACCCCTGTAAAATATTTTACATTTGAAGTTAAAGGGTTGCTACAACCACCATAACCACTTCTTCCTTTTGAAGTGGTCATGGTGGAAGGCGTCTGGATGTGCAGTGTTTTTTGCTTGAAGCATTGCACATCCATAGATATTGGTAATTGTGTGCTGGGGACAAGTAGCTCCCCCACCACATGTGACTCTGTTCCAGGCTGCCTAATGTCAATTCTGTGCATAATTTATGTCTGTCATCAGCACACACTGCATGCTGCCAACAGACGTAACAGCTTCTTCTGTGTTTCAATCATTGGTTATGGTTGCACATGAGATATGAGTCAATTGACTGTAGCAAATATATATTTCTCTTTATTTTATCTATAGGCACCTAGACCACTTTGTCTCATTGAAGTGGTCTAGATGTGGTGTCCCTGTTCCCTTAACCCTGCAATGTAAAACTGCAGAGAAACTTTAGAGAACTTTAAAGAAACTGCAATGTTTACATTGCAGGCTAAGACTGCCTCTAGTGGCTGTCTATTGAAAGCAACTAGCGGCACTGAGTTTGACTCCATGAAACACCGATGGACGTCATCACGCTTTGCATGAAAATGTCCAGCATTTTCTGAATTCCCATAGGAAAACATTAGGTTCCCCCGACTGGCTGTTGGAGGAGGAGCGCAATCCATCATAGAGGGACAGTGGCATTGGAGTCAGGTAAGTGTTTAACCCCTTAAGGACCAAACTTCTGGAATAAAAGGGAATCATGACATGTCACACATGTCATGTGTCCTTAAGGGGTTAAAGGGTTATTTAACCCTTTATATCACGGGGAGGAGGGGGCACTTTGTATTCCTAACACTATAGTGCTCCTTTAATTGAATTTGTCCAATATCCTGATTATCTTGCATATCAATAGCTCTCAATGTTTATTAGAATGACTTTTACTATTGATATTATTTGACCTCTATTTTACAATTAATTTGACCTCTAGTTTACAATTAAAGATTATGATACGGTTAGTGTACTTATAATCTTAATTTTAGTAATGACAGGAGGCGAGTATTTTGCATTAAACTCTCTTTACTAACTCCACATAGCATTAAAGAAAAGTGAAAAATGTTAACCAATCAAAATGCAATAGGAAGTATACTACACAGTGATGAAGCTCCTCCCCCTCTTTCGGAAGCGACATCATAAACGGATAACAAGTTCTAAAGTCAACACGTCCTGTAACATGCAGCAACGGGTGACTCTCCAATTAACGAAACCTCATGGGATGAAGGCTGATCCAAAAGTGCCCATCCAGAGAACGAACTTTAACATTAGGAATTTACACTGAAAAGAGAACGTGAAATAGGTTAGGCACAGGTCTTTAAACTGGTTGTGGTAATGGTAAAAACCCAACATTAAATTGCAGTAGATGTCTCTCTATAGACTAACAATGGCTGACTATGAGCATGTCATGACACTCCTTAGTTAATATGCCCTTGTGCAGTACTCACACTCACCACTGTTTCTGTTTGGCACTGTTTCTCATTTCTTTTCGTTAAGCACTTCACCTGGCCCTTGTTTAGCACCTATATATTCTGGTTTCTCCCCTCACTCCCTGTCAGATCATTATCCTTTATCCTCTATCCCGTGTCTGCTGTTTCCTGGTTCGGTTCCCCATGATTCTGACTCCTTGCTCCTGTGTCTTGTATCCTGTGTATCCTGATCCTGTGTTCCTGTTCCGATGTCCTTATGGTCCTGTGTTCTCGTCTCTGCCTGGTCCTGTGTCCTGTGCCTCCCGTTCCAGTGTTCGCTTGCAGTGTTCCTGCCTATACTTCATTTCCAGTGATTCTGACCTTGCTGCCTTATTTACGTGTGACCTGCTTTCGGCTTTGCTCCTTGGTGTTTTTTATTTAATGCTTGGTGGCTTAGGATCCGTGCCCCACTTATATTCTGTGGTGGCTGCACGATCCTGCATAAGGACTTTACTTTTGCCTAAGGACTATCAAGTGTACTTTGTATCCGTGTCCCACCTATATTCTGTGGTGGCTGCACGATCGTGCCTTAACTATTTACATTTTGCATTAGGGCTATTTACATGTACTCTGCCTGCTCTATTTATATTTATATTGATTTCTTGTGTGTGTGTGTGTGTGTGTGTATATATATATATTTGTGGCATTGTACATATTTTGTTTTTGTATATTATATCCTTTGGTTTTCTTTAATACATATTTTCTTGATTGCTCCATCCGTCGTGTCCTTGCATTATTTCTCTGCTAAGTTGGTTCCCACATTTAAAGGGACAGTGCTGTAGCAGGGCAGCACCCCTTCATGTCCTTACAGAATGATCTGACCATTTGGAACCAGCAGAGAGAAATGTCTAGGATCACTATGAATAATGTAACTGATAATTATGCTGTTTCACAGCAAGAGTATGGTCCTGTTAAGGACTGTTATGATTAGTTAAAACATATTCAGCGGCAAATAGAAAAGGTATCTACGTTATGCATGTCTACTATAGAAGTCTCTTGTCAAGTCCAGAAATCTGTATTATGTGGATTTATCAATGAACTTCAAACTTTTCACAAAAATATATATGACTCGTTGCTTTCTCAGTTACCTGATTGCGATAATTGGTTGAGAAAGCCTCCTGTAATAAGTAGGGTGTATACACTTATCCGTATGTCTCTTAAAGAAATATCACATAAAAAATCTCTGTCATATTTGCAGAAACAAGTAAGAGTAATACACAATAATTTTGTTGCCTTATTACCCGAAGTTCAATTTCTTATTGATCTTTTACAAGATCCCTTTTCTGATGTACATAGCATAACTAATCCTCCTGACTCTGACTTGGGCAAATGGCTTGTTGGTCCTCCCGCCTGCAAAACCAAAGTTCCTCATGAATTAAAAGCTGAAAGCTTTTCATCCCAAACTGAAGAGGACGATATGGAGTGGTTGTATAGCACGGGCGATCCCCTCATGGACCAGATCTTCGATGAAATTGGTGCTCGCTGTATAGCAGCTCTGGATGACGAGCAGCCTGAACATGAACGCAGTACCAGTACGCAGTTTTCAAATATTGTCTTGATACTAGAGACCCACAGTGCCCTTATGCCACCGTCTCTTTTATGCAAGATCCACTCACCTATTCCCAGAGTGAGAATACCGACTACCAAGATGAGCGATCTCAACACCGTTCAGGAGGGTACTAGCCTGGTCAGAAAGTGTCTCAAGCAGTGTCTGCCCAGCCACGAAGCAGAAACAGACTCACCTGAGACAACAACCAGAGAAACTAATTCCTCCATCACAGGGACAATTGAGGAGACCACCAGTAACCTTGACCAGGTAACTGGATCTGATCTGGATATCAGTCCTGCAAAGGACAATGCAGTTCATGCTCCAAGGGACAATACTGAATCTATAGAATCAGAAGTTCCAATTTCTACACCTCTTCCTGAGTCATCTAATACTGGAGACTCAAAACTGGGAGAGTCACCTATAAAAGTTGCTTCGGGCAATGCAATTGACGACAAGGCTGGGCCACTGAAGTTGGAAACTAATGTTGTGGAAGATGATCCTCCTGTCAAAAGGCCACCACATAGGAAACGTGGTAAACGACATACTTCTTCCAAAACACTGCCTGAGAAGGCTGAGAAGCTTAAGGTGGAAGCTTCAGAGCAATCAGTGGAAGAGGAAGTTATCGTCCCAAAGGCAGCTCATGACTTTGATGTGGAGAGGTTGGATGATTCCAATTCTAACCCTTCTGCCTCTGGGGCTTTGAGGATTGGCACCTCTCTTACAGCCGCAACTGTAAAAAATGAGTTAACCCCAAGTAAAGAAGACTGTCATCCTCAAGTGGAATTCAAAGAGTCAGACCTGGTGCAACGTGACAAACTCGAAATGGATCAAGCCCAAGAAAAGGATCTGAATGAGACAGGGCTTGTTCAGAACCCACAGTCTGAAGAAAAATTTAAAGTTACAGGCAAGTCTAACCCCTTTCTTCAAATTACAAGCCCTGGTAGGACAATTTCCCTGCTGCAAGAGGAAACACAAACTACCACACTTGTACTTGAACAAAACATTGAAGACTCTTCTAATCAGCAGCTTAACCTTCAGCAAGTATTAAAGGAAGAGGTGTCTTCAGTTCAGTGTTTTTCTATGCCACTTAATGAACTACCTCAAGTTCATTAAGTCCATTAACGAAGAGAATGATCTAAGTGACCAGGTATCTCTCTGTTACAGAATTATATCAGTTTGAGAGAGAGTCGTCCCTCATTCGGCTGGCCTTTATTGTGAGGAACTAACAAGCCAGAAACCAAGTCAGACCCAAGACCTCTGAGTGATGCTCCTGTTTCTAGCGATAGCCCCAGGTCTAGTAGGATGACATGTTTGTCAATCACTGGTAATGAGAGTTCCTTATCATATGTATCCTTGATTTCTGTTTACGTGTCTACCTCCTGGTGTATTATGATTCTCTATGGTCCTTATTTTTCTATGCTCCTACTCTGCCTCGTTGGTTTCTTCCTTGGGACTTTCCATTTGTCATTCCTCCTAAGCTGCCTCCTCCTTGTTTTCCTCACTTGGTTGGGTGACCCAGGTTCTCTTCTGTCACCTGTAGGGGGTCTTCGAGGTTTGGAGCGCCAGGAGTCGCTCCTTAAGGGGGGGGGGGGGTACTGTCATGACACTCCTTAGTTAATATGCCCTCGTGCAGTACTCACACTCACCACTGTTTCTGTTTGGCACTGTTTCTCATTTCTTTTCGTTAAGCACTTCACCTGGCCCTTGTTTAGCACCTATATATTCTGGTTTCTCCCCTCACTCCCTGTCAGATCATTATCCTTTATCCTCTATCCCGTGTCTGCGGTTTCCTGGTTCGGTTCCCCATGATTCTGACTCCTTGCTCCTGTGTCTTGTATCCTGTGTATCCTGATCCTGTGTTCCTGTTCCGATGTCCTTATGGTCCTGTGTTCTCGTCTCTGCCTGGTCCTGTGTCCTGTGCCTCCCGTTCCAGTGTTCGCTTGCAGTGTTCCTGCCTATACTTCATTTCCAGTGATTCTGACCTTGCTGCCTTATTTTTGTGCTTTGGGCTTTGCTCCTTGGTGTTTTTTATTTAATGCTTGGTGGCTTAGGATCCGTGCCCCACTTATATTCTGTGGTGGCTGCACGATCCTGCCTAAGGACTTTACTTTTGCCTAAGGACTATCAAGTGTACTTTGTATCCATGTCCCACTTATATTCTGTGGTGGGTGCACGATCCTGCCTTAACTATTTACATTTTGCATTAGGCCTATTTACGTGTACTATGCCTGCTCTATTTGTATTTATATTTGTATCAATATTTATATTGATTTCTGATTGCAGGGCAGCACCCCTTCATGTCCTTACAGAACAATAATTAAATTATATAAATGATCATAAACAGAACATATCCCAAACCTAGGAAGAGCAAGCGATATAGATATAAAATAAACCAAATTGAAAGATAAATATACTTACGTGAATCCTCTCTTCCCTAGGGTGGGAAAATACTCGCCTCCTGTCATTACTAAAATTAAGATTATAAGTACACTAACGCTAGCATAATCTTCAATTTTACCACGTGACAGGAGGCTTCCTAGTTTGCATTTTTAACGCTGATGCAGAAGAGACATGGCCGCAACCGAACTCAGACGGAAGTAGAATGTCCGAAAGGTAGATTCACGCGACCAGTCTGCAGAACGGAGGATATGTGCCAGTGAGGCGCCCGCTGAGAAAGCCGAAGAAGCCACCGCCCTGCGAATGGAGTGGGCTCCGAAAGCTTCGTCCACTCCCGCCAGTGATAGGATCCATCTTATCCATCTGGTGAGTGTGGTAGCCGAGATGGGAACGTGTGGTCTAACGTAGGACACCAGCAGCTGTCCCGAGGTAGAGACCCGAAGCGGGGACGTGATCTCCACATACTGACGCAGGGTAGAAACCACGCATAGTTGCGGATCGGTAGCGAAGAAAGGGTAGAACACCAAAGTAGAGTCTGATTTTGTACGACGCGATACTCGAAAGGTAACTCCCCCCGGAGAGACCGAAAAAGCATTGATGTCAAAAGCCAGTACGTCCGAAACCGACAAAACGAGGCAAAGTAGGAGAGTCAATTTTGCTGAGAGTTGTCGGAGAGCGACTCTGTCGTTTATCGACCAGTCTCTCAGAAACTGTAGGACAACCTCGACGTCCCATAGACGTGAGTATTTGGGTCCCGGTGGTCTCTGTAATCGAATGCCCCTCAGGAGTCGGCATACCAGTGGGTCCTTTCCTACGGGGATCCCTAAAGTCAGAACGTGAGCTGCCGAAATCGCAGAGTGCACAACGTTGAGCGACCGGTAGGAGCGACCCGAGGAAAAAAGGTGAGAAAGAAAGTTCAGAATGGCAGTTATAGGTGCAGTAAACGGATCGAGATTCCATTCACTGCACCAAGAGGACCAGGAATTCCAAGCTGATAGGTAACATCATCTGGTTCCAGGTGCTCAGGAATCCCATATGAGGTCTCTAGCTGTTTGCGATAATTCGCTGGTCTGCCAGGCACTCCGGAAAGAGTCCAGGCCACCAGGGTGAGGCGGTCCTCCAGGATGAGGGTTCCCTTTCGTATCCGTGAGGAGCATCGGATAGGATGGTATGAGTAGGGGATCCATGTAGGATAATGCTAGGAGGTCCGGGAACCAGGGTTGGCCCCGCCATAGGGAAGCGATGAGGAGCAGAAACCCGCGTTGATACTTCAGGTATTGAATCATCCTCGCTATCATGGCGAATGGGGGAAAGGCGTACGCTCCCTTGGGTGACCATGGTTGTAGGAATGCGTCCACTGCCATGCTCTCTGGGCCTGGTAGCCAGCTGAAGTAGCTGTGTGTCTGTCTGTTGTTGCGTGATGCAAACAGATCTAAGTGAAAGGGACCTCTCTTGTCTGAGAGGCATTGGAAGATCTGTGGGTCCAGTCTCCAATTGCTGCTGTCCCGCCAGTGATGTGAGAACTAGTCTGCTGTCAGGTTTTTTTTCTCCTGGGAGATACTCCGCCTTGAGGGACATGTTGCAAGGTAGGCAGAAATCGAAGATCTCCTCTGACAGGAGCTGGGATCGGGCTCCGCCCAAGCTGTTGATGTAGCGGACCGCAGAGACATTGTCCATCCGGAGGAGAATGCAGCAGTTCGATCTGTCCATCGCCAAGCTGCGGATCACGAATGATCCCGCCAGGAGCTCCAGACAATTCATGTGTAGGTTGATTTCTTAAGAAGTCCAGGCGCCTCCTGTCGATCTGCCTTCGCCTGTCGCGACCCATCCCCAGAAGCTGGCATCCAATTCCAGAACTATGTCGGGCGTGTTCCCGAAAATGGCCCTGCCGTTCAATGCCTCCATGCTGTGTTCCTCCTTGACCTCTTCCGTTACCGGGATCGTTTAATCGTAAGAAGGGTTCTGGCGAAGAAAGGAGGTCTTCAGGCGTTGATCGCCCTGTAGTGGAGGGGTCCCGGGAAGATGGCCTGGATGGATGCGGATAGTAGGCCTACTATCCTAGCCAGGTTGCGGAGTGGAATGGTACGGCAACGAATGACCCTGCGTAGTTCCTTTCTGATGGCCGGGATCTTTGATGTCGGTAGCCGTAGTGTGCTGGATTTGGAGTCTATCTCGAATCCCAAGAACTGAACTGTCTGAGCCGGAGATATCGCCGACTTCAGGTAGTTCACCACGAAGCCTAGTGACGTCAGGAAATCTATGGTGAAGCGTGTGTGTTGAGTCAGTCGGGACTTGTCGGAGCAAAACAGTAAGAGGTCGTCCAGGTATATAATACACCGAATTCATCATGCTCGTAGATGTGCGACTACTGGCTTCAGCAACTTGATGAAGCACCACGGGGCCGTGCTGAGGCCGAATGGGAGGCACGTGAATTGCCAGGGTAGACCTTGCCATCGGAATCTGATAAATTGGCGGCAGGTGAGGTGGACGGGTACTGACAAATATGCGTCCTTGAGGTCCAGTCTCGTGAACCAGTCTTGTGAACCAGTCTCCGTCTTGGAGTTGGTCTCTCAGAAGATGTATGCCTTCCATCTTGAAGTGCCTGTACATCACATAAGCGTTAAGCCTCCTTAGGTTTATGACGGGTCAGAAATCCCCGGTTCGCCAGGAATATATTGCTGAAGAAACCCCCTCGGTCGTGAGCGGGTTCGATCGCCCCTTTCGTCCAGAGTTCTCACAACTCGCCCTCGATGAGCTGGCGGTCCTCCTTGGAGCAGTTTATGGGGTGTGGAGGAACTGTTTGGACTAGAAGGTCCACGAAGTCGATGATGTAGCCGCGCACTGTCTGGAGGACCCATGCGTCTGTGGAAATGGTTGTCCAGTCCTGAAAAAATAGAGCAATATGACATGCAGTTTACGGGGTAAGGGGTAATTGAGTCAAAGATTTGCTTACCTGTGGGGAAGCGTGCTGTGCCACAACCACGTGGTCCTCAACCTCTGTCGGCTCCTCTGGTGTAGGAGAAAGGTTGCCTGTAGCCCACTTCCGGGTAGAAGGGTTGAGCGGGGGCCTGAATGCCAGAAGCGGCTGGCTGCACGGCCCCTTTGGCTGCCAGCCTGTCCAAAAACACCCCGACTGGGGTTGCTCCTGAAGACCCGTTTCACAGAGGTCTGAGCCTTAGTAAGGGACATGATCACATTCCCATGTCTGTTCAGGTCTTTCAGAAAGGCGTCCCCGAACAGTTTGCCCTGTGCCAGTGGTCCTAACTCCTTGGTGCCCAACTCCACCAACTTTCCGTCTATACGGAGTAAAGCTGCTTTACGCCTCTCAGAGGAGAGGGCTACGTTGGTGTTGCCAACGAAACAAAAACACCCTTGCGCCCATTCTCTAATATCGTGCGCCCATTCTCATATCGAACTGGTCAGCTCTTGTGAAGGCGTCATCCGCCAAATACATGATGCAGGAAAGCGGGCCGATGGAGTCCAGTAACTTGTCCTGAACTCTGTGGAATCCTTTCACCACACCTTTCCGGGAATCACGACCACCCCTTGACATGAAGGTTGTCATGACCTGGTCGAACTCCGGTGTCTGAGCCTCATGATTGGGTAGTGAAGGGCGAGGGCAGTCGGAGCGTAGGCGGTTGCGAACCATTTTGTCCAGCGGTTTGCGTAGCCACAGGTGCATAAACATAGAGAGGTGCTCAGGGGGGTTCCAGTGCCCTGAGCGTGGGTGTCGAATATTCCTTGGGTCTTAAAGACGTTGGCCTGTGGAGTCCAGGATGGCTTCCCCTTCTTCTTGGGCTGGTACTAGATCGTCTGTCAGTTGGATGTCATCCAGGAAAGTGCCCTGTGAGAAGCCAGTACGGGATCTGTGATCTGAGTCCCAGTCATCTTCCTGAGAATCAGAATCCGCGGCCTGCCACTCGTCCAGTACGGCCATGGAGGTCGTGTGTTCTCCTTCCTCGTCTGAGGAGTAGTGGTTTTGTGGGGCGGGGGCAGTAGAGACCGGCTTGTGGCGTTTGGCTGGTGTCTTGCCCTTGCCAAAGTAGTCGTTCCCTTTTTCGCCCTTCCAGTGGCGTTTAGTAGGCCGGGTGTCAGTTTCTGTGTGTGATTCTGAAGTTTCAGAATCCTAGTCCTGGTGTGGCTGACCACTGGGTGCGGGCTGGGCTAGGGGTCAGTCTGTAGTGTAATCACTATATAGTGGTGGTACCAGCAGTACCTATATAACCCAGATGGGTGTATAATAATAGTACCCGCAGTACTAGGATAATAATTATAATAATAAAACCCCAGCAGGGTGTATGTAATTCGTGCACTAGTAGCAGCAGTACCTGTTACCCCAGCAGGGTATTATTGGGATTTATTTTACTGGGTCTCACCCAGGTATACAGAGGTATACAGAGGATGTGTAAGTCACACCTCAAAGCAGCAATAATATCAGGGGCCAATGCACAGGGTAGTAAGCCCTATAGTGCAACTACAGACTGCAGTCTCACTGACCATATGACCCCTGCCTGTGAAGGAGATGCCGTAACCGGGTGTTGAGAAGCAGTGTGCCGGCTGAACTGAGTTCGTGGAGCACCTAAAATGGCGGCTGCAGATCTCGCGAGACGCGAGATCCAAGATGGCTGCCGTTCACGCTGGGAAAAAAATACCCGCGCGCCGACTGTTATGAGTGCTGGTGTGAAGCAGCGAGGTAAGGGGTGGGTGGTGGGGGTGAACGTTACACCTAGAATAGATAATAGAACCATCCGTCGGCGGAGACCGGTGGATCGATCGGAAAAAACGCTGCAGTAATAAATACACAAAACGGAAGGTGATAGAAAGCAGAAGAGTCCCAGTAAGGAGGGGTGGAGAGAAAGTGCAGGGAAAGGAATCCCTGTGGAAAGTAAATAACGTAGGAATGAAAAGACAAACCCCTACAGGATAATAGAAGGGGACACAAGGAAATAATAAATGAAATATATACTAAATTAGCGTAAATAGCAATATAAAGGGGAAGAGTCCAAAACTCTGACCTGTCTGCTGATGGAGCAGTAAAGAGCATAGTATTCACTATGAATACTACTTCCTATTGCATTTTGATTGGTTAACGTTTTTCACTTTTCTTTACTGCTATGTGGAGTTAGTAAAGAGAGTTTAATGCAAAATAGGAAGCCTCCTGTCATGTGGTAAAATTATATGAGAATACTGAAAGATTTAGAATGATATCTACTGGTATATACATTTAGAAAGACAATCAGGCAATCTCTGTAATAACCAGCCTTATACACACATAATTAAAGACAATTTTTTTTTTGTGTGTGTATAATTGGGATAATATGAGCACAGGATTTTACTAATCATATTTTAATAAACGTTATGTTTTATGCTTTCCACATATTTTCACTTTTTATTCAATTATGCACAGAATTGCCTTTATTGGCTGAGAAAGGATTCCCCTAGACTGACAAGGAAGGGGAGGCATGACGGCTTCCCATAGTCGGAGAGGGTTAAATGGGGATACAATGCAAAAAGGGGACAAAATAAAAGGGACTCAGGTGGGAGGGTACTTACCACTTGAAAGAAGGAACCTAAGTTTTAGGAAGCTTTCCCGCCCTCCATCCCCTGATTTTGGTGGTTGTTGTGGGGTTTTTGGTGTTGTTTCTGTTCTTCTTTTTGTCACAGTACGCGGTTTTCCTGGCCAGTGCAAGTGATGGTAGTGCCGAGTTGGCTTGGTGAGTCGCAGCCTTCTAGGGCTGATGGCAAATGGCAGTCTGTGTTCGTCTTGTCATTATTGGGGCAACAGGAAAATGTCTGGGTCAGCAGCCATGGTCAGCTGACACTCTCAGCTAGTGAATGTCCGGCAGGATATACTTATGTCATCACATTTTGCAACAGAAGGACAATAGGTGCACCATGAAGGAAATCTATTGAAAAAATGTTGCTCTATTACCGGTAAACTGGGCCAGTGTACTCCTGATGTCCTCTATACTACAGTGGGCCATAGTGGTCATACAGTGGGCCCGACGTCATAAATACTACAGTGGGCCATAGGGGTCATGCAGTGGGTCTGACGTCATAAATACGACAGTGGGCCATAGTGGTCATTCAGTGGCTCTGACGTCATAAATGCTACAGTGGGCCATAGTGGTCATACAGTGGGCCTGGCGTCATAAATACTATAGTGGGCAATAGTGGTCCTCTAATGGGTGTGATGTCATAAATATTACAGTCGGCCATAGTGGTCATACAGTGGGTGTGATGTCATAAATACTACAGTGGGCCATAGTGGTCATACAGTGGACGTGATGTCATAAATACTACAGTGGGCCATAGTGGTCATACAGTGGACGTGATGTCATAAATACTACAGTGGGCCATAGTGGTCATACAGTGGGCGTGATGTCATAAATACTACAGTGGGCCATAGTGGTCAGACAGTGGGCCTGGCGTCATAAAAACTATAGTGGGCCATAGTGGTTATGATGCCTGAAGTAAACATTTAATTCACTCCACATACAATATTTAATTTACTATTTAAAAGTATGTATTATACTGAACAAAATCCTTTCCTCATCTTCACCTGAATCCTGATCTGTACTGTGACAGCCCACAGGAGGTGTCACACATTATGGGAAGAGTTATCAAGTGAAAAACGGGTGATATTCTGGAGCAAAGAGCTGAACAAATATCAGTTACTATGATAACTGCTGGAATGTCCTTTATAACACCTTGTGTCAATGTAACATCTGCTCTGCTTTGATGAATATCCCCACCCCTCATCCCCCCTCAGAAGCTAAAAGGTCCGGTGTTTTGAGCAGTTTCAGAAAAGTGAAGCAGTTAGGGAGAATATGATCTTGTGCAGTGTTAGAATCAGATTAACAGTTTACAAATCATAAAATATCCTGAAACATCATCCTATTTTTAGGATTTTTTCAAAGGCATATAAATTAAAAAGATTTGTTCATTAATTAAAAGTTGGCCCCAGGTGTGTATAATCTATCACCAGCAACAGTTAAGTTGCATGCAGAGTTATGTTAAAAAGTTGGGTCATTAGGAATGCTCTCTGGGGGCAGAGGGTTGGTGGTTATAGGGGTATATCATGGTATCACAAGTGAACAACAAGCACTCACTCAAAATGACCTGTTTTAAAAGCACCTGTATTAAATGCTCAGAGTTTTATCTCATGCTTAAAGGGAAACTATAGTGCCCCCCCCCCCCCCCCAGCAGTGCCGATGGGGTTAAATATCAGATGCGCAGATGTCCCTTAGCGCTCCGCCTCTGCTCCTCCCCGGCCGCGCTCACATTAGTTGTTCCCCCATAGGAAAGCAGTGTATAAACCCTATGGGGTTTCGGGTTATGCCAGATGTCCTAACTGGCTAAAAGTCGCCTAACGGCCAAGAAGTCCCTCTAGTGGCTGTCTGGTTCATTTAATCCTAGCAGGTAATTATTGCAGATATCAAAAAACGAAATAATTACCACTGCAGGGTTAAGGGACCTGGGACACTGCACCCAGATCATTTCAATGAGCTGAAGTGGTCTGGGTGCCTATAGTGTCCCTTTAACATCCATTATCTTTGTCATCCTTGTCATAGAAAATGATTACATTATTTAATTGTTCTAATGCATATTGTCCAGAAATGACAAATTATTGTTTTGATCTAGATGTACATAGCTAAAGCATTACTACTGTGCCACATTTCAAGGGAAAAAAATTATATTGCAGCAATCTATAATGAGAATCTATTTGAAAACTATATGCCCTAATTACTGTGATTTATAGAACCAATACTGCATTGCAAACATTTAGACACATTCGCAGGTTTAATGGAAATAATGTATATTTTTGAGAAAGCGGACTGCAATTTGGGACGCGGCATGTGTCACCATCTAGTCACTTTCTTCCAAGAAACTGGTGATTATTTAAAGTACACGGTTATTCTTACAAAAGATAAGATAATTGTTTGGAGAATGGTGCATTCATTATACAAGGGCACTGCAATGTGTATGGCACTTAGTGAATGGCAGCAAACATCAAAATATACTTATTTGGAATCTGGAACATAATATACATTATTATTAAAATTACAATGTATGCAAGTGTAGCTATAGATATGAAAAGTAGGTTGTGTTTAGTACAGTGACTTTAAAGTTTTAATAATATATCACCTGGGCTTGATTTACATCTAAGGCAACCATAGGTGTACAATTCCCAGTTGCCCCTTTTAACCCCACAATAAAATCCAGTTCTCGGTTGCTGGCACCGTAATTAGAAATGTACAAGTCAATTGGATCTCTTGCACTCCCTCCCTCAGCATGTAAGAACAATAAAACATGTCTCAAAATATAGCTAAAAAGAAGAAAATGATAAGTAGGATTGGTTGATGCCCCTAATAACCAGCTGGGTACTGGCAAATTCGACCTAAAATAAAACAAATTCAATTTTAAGCAATTTGAATATATGCCATAGAAACAGTTTAAAGTATTTGCAAAGTAGAATTCCATAAACTACACAATATATTTCTATATACACAGCCTAAAACCTAGGGGATCCATTTTCAGAGAAGGAATGGGTCAGTTACTAAAACATACTTTACATATGTATCTCTTCAGTCACGTGTGACTCATAATATGTCCCATCAGGTAGTGTGACTTGTTCTTTCCCCTGTGGATTTATCTGATCTGAGAACAGAAAAAAATAAGTGTGAAATGTCTGGAGGGATTCTATAACTTTCTTATTGGTGAATTCAGTGCCGAGCAGGAACATTTGGGAGGTCGGTGAGAACCACATTGAGTGGGGTTCTATTACGCAAATTTAGAGGAAATAACATACCGTAGTTAGAACTGATTTGGTGAAACTTGTGTGATATAATCATTTATAGAGTTTCTCCAACCATCAAAACCACTACAGCCGTCTGTCGTTATTATGCTAGGCGTACCCTGGCGCCATTGCCAGGTAATGGAGTAACCTATTTTACAACTGTTTGCCCTCTTACATGGACTTGCTGGGTGCTGAGGGTCCTCTGTCGGCAACTTTACGACATTCGGCTTCGGCCTAGCTGAAGAAGCTGCATGTTGTTCCTGCCACTCATTAATTGGCTAAGAGCTCCAGTTGACCTCTCTCAGCCAATGAATGAGTATTTGTGCATCACAATTTGCATAGAACTGACATTAGCCAGCCTGGAACTCTTGTTCCAGGTTGGCTGATGATGCCCCCATGATACTTCCAGAGTTAAACTTCTGACAGTGAAGGGGTTAAACTTGGTATGTGCAGCGTTTTCACAGAGAATTGCTGCACATACAGACTCCAGGCACCATGACCACTTCAAATCACTTAGGTAGTCATTGTGCATAGAGTAAACCTTTTAACATTCATAACTAAGGAACCAAAGCACATCATAAATAATAATTAAATCATCTCTTTTCTGAAGAATACTATCACCCAAGCCTTGTCCCTAATTTCCACAAAACTTAATTCTGTGCATGTTCATTTCAATGCTGAAATTATTTTCACCTTTTATTGACATTCAGGATGAAGCAGATATTTTATTTAAAATTTAATATTCCATCTTCATGCTTTTGGCGTAATAGAAATAAAAAGGATGGAGGAAGCACAGAAATCACATCTGACATTCTGACACCTGGTCCTCTCTGCTGTGATATGACTTAATATGCAGATTGAACGCATATGCATATTTCATCTAGGGGGCAGTATGTGAGGATGACAGTATGGGGTAGGATGTGAGGATGACAGTATGGGGGCAGGATGTGAAGGTGACAGTGGCAGTGTGGGGGTGACAGTAGTGGATGGCAGTGTGTGGAGGTGACAGTTGGCAGCAGGATGTGATAGTGACAGTGACAGTGTTAGCGTGACAGTGGGTGGGCAGGCTGTGAAGGTGACAGTATCAGGGTGACAGTGGGTGGGCAATGTGTGAGGGTGACAGTGACAGTATCAGGGTGACAGTGACAGTATCAGGGTGACCGTGGGTGGGCAGTGTATGAGGGTGACAGTGGGGGCAGGGTGTGAGGGTGACGTGTCAGGGTGTGTCAGGATTACAGTTGATCCAGCACGCAGAATAGTATCACACCTAGGACTAAGTATAACGTCTAACCGGACCTTAAAATGGCCGGACGTAACGTACCAGAGAATAGTCAAAAAGAATATCCAAGGTCAGGGACACAGAACGAGACACAGCGATAAGGAAAAGCCAATAGTCAAGGATACCAGAAATCAGGGAAGTCAAAACGAAGCCAAAGTCAAAAAACAGAAACACACGATCAGGAACACACTCTCGGATAACCATCTAAGGAAAACCACAACAGGGCACTGAAAAAAAAAAAGGTCATTTGGGTTTAAATAACCCTCCTTAGGCTGAAATTGTCTGTCTCTGACCCCAAAACGTGCGTGCGCATCTATGATGTGACGCCGCATGCACGTCGGCACCATCTTTGATGTGGGCGAAGGTAAGTTTCTTATAAAAGTCCGGTCCGCTGAGGCCGGCATTCCGAAGAACGTTGCACCTGCTGGGGACCAGAACGGAGGGAGACCGGGTAACTGAAAACATCTCTGACGGCGTGGCTGCTATGTTTGAGTGCAGCCATGCCGACAGAGATGTCGGAAGTCGTGACAGGGTGACAGTGCGGGAGGCAGGGTGTGAGGGTGACAGTGGGTGGGCAGGGTGTGAGGGTGACAGTGACAGGTCTCTTGTCTGTAGCCTTTGGAAGCTCTTCACGTCTAACCCCGCCCAGACTTTCCATGTTTTTCTAATTACACAGCACACTGAGAAGTCTTTGCAAGGCAGGTGCTTTGGGCAATTTCTGCCTCTTCAATTGAACTCTACTGAGCTAACCAAACCAGGAACTAACAGTACCTGTTGTCTGATTAACAGCCACAGGAGTGTAACAAGGTTAATTTACAAAAGTTCCAATTTCTATTGAAATCTGCCCTTTTTGTGAGAGAACACACTCTTCACGCATAAAGCATTTCAGCAAACTAAAGTGCTTTAGGGGTTTGGAGTGCCCCCTTAAAAATCAAGGGGATCAATAAAAGCAAGTAAGTTATTCAGAAAGCTAAGTGTCGATCAGCAGAATTAATATGTATTCAGGAAACACATTTTGCTCTTTTTTGCTTTAGCTAAATTTTTCAATAAAAAAACAGTGTAGAGATTTGATCTGGTTAGGGATTGGACAATTAAAATTACGTCAATACTTACTCCCCAAGTGACCAACCTGTTACATTTTTGGAGTGTTTTTTTTTTAATTCTTTATTTTTTGGGTGCAAATATTTAACATGTGCTCTTGCCATGCCCCAACAGCAGTAACAAGAATGGTAAAATACGTATAATAACGAATACAAGGCATATAAGATTACTGCACACATTTTTGGTTAAGTAGCCAGGTCACAGGCTAGTCAAACATGTCTGAAGTATATAGTAATACAGAGTGGTTATATGAAATAGAGTTATAAAACATGCTTATGAGACATGAGTATGAAAAAAGAAAAAGAAGAAGAAACAAATAAATTGCCAGGCAAGCAGACATGTCAGCATGAGGAGTGGTTTAAAAAAAAAAAATTGTGACAGTGTCTTTTTTGAAAGTTATATTTAACATTTACTTACTACTTATTATTTGGTCGACAAAGGGGCCAGGATCTAATTTTGCCCGGGGGTCCCAAAGGCCCCCACACACTACATACCATACACACATGCATTCCATCTCCTATACACAAACACTGCCACTTCTACACAAACACACTGCATCCCGCGCACATGTACTGCATCCCCTATACACAAACCTTTTCTCTAAAGCCCCTAGACACAAATACTTCAACACCGACACAACGTAAAGTGATCTATGTACACAGCTGTGGAACTCTATGATACATTACCATGCACATTGCTGTAAGATTTTGTGCTTGTCTGTGTGTGCATGTTTGTGTCTGTCTAAGTTTGTATTTGTCTGTGTGTACCTGTCTGTGCTTGTGTGTGACTGGCAGTGGATGTGTATGCATGTCTGTGTCTATCTATACCTGTGTGTACTTGTCTGTTCCTGGTGTGTTTGTGTACTGTAACTGCCTGTGTGTACCTTCATCTACCTGTCTGTGTGCACCTGTCAGTGCCTGTTTGTGCCTGTGTGCCTATCTTTGCTTGTGTGTGTGTTGATGCCTGTCTGTTAGTCCTTGCCTGTGTGTGCTTGTGTATATCTGTGTCTGCCTTTCTCTATCTGAGTGTGTGTGTCTGTAAGTAACTGTTAGTGTGCCAAGAAGCATGTTAAGAGGTGGAATTGGGGAGGGGCAGGTGTGTTTTTTGGAGAAGTGTCAGCGGTGAAGCATCACCAAATTAAATTTGGACTCAAGCCCTGTTTTTTTTTGTTTTTTTTTTACGATTGTCCCTGCATGAAAATCTTACCATATTAAAACAATATGATATGTTTGACACTTGGAATCCCTGGGACCTTACAGGTTCTATTCCGGTGTATAGAATTCTAATACTTGAATCGGTAGACTTTTGTGAACATATTGACGTTGCAAAGGGTATCGATTGTAAAAGTCGAAACTATAGGATAGTTAATAGGATAAGAATGGAGTGGAGAGTGAGCTTCCCCTTGAAGGCTCTTCCAGTCGCCAGTGTGTAGGGCGCACTGACGACAGAGTAAAACATGCACAGAATTGACATTAGGCTGATTCATTTACATGTGCTGGGGGTATTGGAGCTCGAGCGCATATTGTCAGGGCACCTACTTGTCAGCGAGCGGCGTCCTCTCTGCTCCAGGCGCCGCTCGTGTCCTCCTCCTCGCCTCCCAGCGGCAGCATGTATAACGCTGCACGCTGAGAGTCCACGCAGTTATGCAAACGCTAGGGTCGGTCACGCGACCCGGCGTTAAAGACACAGTACCATAATCACAGTGGGAGGTGTAAATATCTCCCACGTGTGATTGTTAATTCTGATTGGAACTTATCCAATCAGAATTAACCTTAGGATATATATACTTACCTTTCCTGTCTCTCAGTGCCCTGTTGTGGTCTTGTGATACCTGTATTGCAGTCTGTTCGTGCGTCTCTCTCTGGTTACCGAATATTTGGCTTGTTATTCCGATTTTCCCGTCTTCTCCATTCCTTTGACCTCGGCTTGTTTCTCGTTCTCCTGTTTTCTGGCTCCCTTTACATGGCTTGTCTCCTGACTATTCTTAGTGTGCTTAACCCGGCCATTCTAAGGACCGGTATAGCACCCTTTTCTTTCTGTGACCTGTTAGCGTGTTAGGTTCCCGAATCGTGACACATATGAGGTAGTTGCACTTGTTCTAAGCCGGAGAGGTGTAGGGAGGGATGAAGGCAGCAACAGGTAGGGCCAGATGGATGGCACATAATGGGGGAATAGTGACAAGATTGTATGTCCGTAACCAGCACATTATACTTGCTAACAACATACATATTTTATGTACAGAATTCAGAAAAAAGCCAGTTTAGAACTCTTGTTCTGGGTCGGCTATTGATACTCATGTAGGTAATTTTATATTGAAACTCTACACATATCGACTCCTGACTCCTTGCACCATGACCGCTTCAAAACACTGAATTGGTCATGGTGCTTGAAATGAAAAATGGATCTATGCTGTGCTAGTAACCATCACAGAATTGTATTATTGCTATAATTATAAAAAATATTTGTAACACCTTCATGAACAGGTTATCATATGAATTAATTTATGTAATTTTTAAATTTAGGAGATTGTTTGCCAAAATACTGAATATAGTACTGGGACATTTTATAGCGAAAAGTAAATAATAATGGATTACACCCAAACCCACATGTATCTTGGAGTAGAATTAAGTGAAGGAATTATAAGATTTATATTTAAAACAAGATAAATGAGGACTGACCGTGGTTCATATTTCAGAGACTGGTTATCCATAATTCCATTTCATTATTTGATAACGGCTATTAGAGGTGTAGAAGATTTGTCTTCCTTATAACTGTAATTTTACTGTTACCACCTTATCCCAAAAAATTAAGATAAAATAAATACAAAGGATCAGATTTAGAAGTGGGGATTTAGTTTCTGCCAAATCACAATTTGCCAGAATTTTGGGTGATTGGCGACTAGTTAGAAATGTTGAATTCTAAGACTGCACAAGGATGAACAGTTTTGCTTGATTTTTAATGCAGAGTTCTGTCTAGGGCATGGATGTCCGCAGGGGGAGGGCTAAGGGGGGGGGGGGGCACTTGCCCCCCCCCCCCCCCGGATTTTTCAGCTTGTTTTGCTATTTTTCATGTTAGATTGAAAATACAGTGCAATACTGATGCCAGCCAGTAGGTAGCGCTGTGTATGGAGGGAGACAGGTATAGGAAGCTACATCTCATCCCAGCTTCTCGCTCCTGACTGAATCCGCAGGGGAGCAGCACATGCAGCCAGAGACAGCCTGCAGATCAGGTGAGGCATGGGGGGGAGAGCCTAGAGATCAGGGAAGTGAAGCATAGGGGTGGGGGACAGCCTATAGATCAGGGAAGTGAGGCATATGGGAGACAGCCTATAGATCAGGGAAGTGAGGCATGGGGGGCAGCCTATTGATTAGGAAAGTAAAGCATGGGGGCAGCCTATATATCATGGAAGTGAGGCATGGTGGGGAAGCCTATAGATCATGGAAGTGAGGCATAGGGGGGAGAGCCTATAAATCAGGGAAGTGAGGCATAGGGAGGTGTAGCCTATAGATCAGGGAAGTGAGGCATAGGGGGGGCAGCCTATAGAGCAGGGAAGTGAGGCATAGGGGGGCAGCCCATAGATCAGGGAAGTGAGGCATAGGTGGGCAGCCTATAGATTAGGGAAGTGAGACATAGGGGGGGCAGCCTATAGATCCGGGAAGCAGGGAAGTGAGGCATGGGGGGCAGCCTATAGATCAGGGAAGTGAGGCATAGGGGGGCAGCCTATAGATCAGAGAAGTGAGGCATGGGGCAGCCTATATATCAGGGAAGTGAGGCATGGGGGGCAGCCTATAGATCAGGGGAGTGAGGCATGGGGGCAGCCTATAGATCAGGGAAGTGAGGCATGGGGGGAGCAGCCTATAAATCAGGAAGTGAGGCAAAGTGGGCAGCCTATAGATCAGAGAAGTGAGGCATGGGGGGCAGCCTATAGATCAGGAAAGTGAGGCATAGGGGGCAGCCTATTGATCAGGGAAGTAAGGCATAGGAGGGCAGCCTATAGATTAGGGAAGTGAGGCATGGGGCAATCTATAGATCAGGGAAGTGAGGCATGGGGGGCAGCATATAGATCAGGGAAGTGAGGCATATGGGGGGAAGCCTATAGATCAGGGAAGTGAGGCATGGGGGGCAGCCTATAGATCAGGGAAATGAGGGATGTGGGGAAGCCTATAGATCAGGGAAGTAAGAGATGGGGGATCCACCTACAGATCAGGTAAGTGAGGGATGGGGGGAGACAGCCTATAGATCAGGTAAGTGAGGGATGGAGGGGGGGAGGCAGCCTAAAGATCAGGAAAGTGAGGGATGTGGGGGGGGGAGGCAGCCTAGATGAAGGGTCAGCAAGGAGCAGGAGGGTCAAGTAAGAGAAGGGGCAGAAAGGAGAAGGAACATAAATTAGCAGGAAGGAGCAAGGAGCAGAAAAGGGCAGAAAGGAGATGGAAGGGACAACAAGGAGCAGGAAGAGTCAGCAAGGAGCAGGAAGAGTCAGCAAGAAGAAGGAAGGGTCAGCAAGGAGCAGGAAGGGTCAGCAAGGAGAAGGAAGGGTCAGCAAGGAGCAGGAAGGGTCAGCAAGAAGCAAAAAGGGTCAGTAAAGAGCTGGAAAGGGCAGCAAGGAGCAGGAAGGGACAGAAGGAGCACAAAGGTAAAGTAGGAGAAGGAACAGAAATGAGCAGGAAGGGTCTGCAAGGAGCAAGAAGGGTCTGCAAGGAGCAGGAAGGGTCTGCAAGGAGCAGGAAGGGTCTGCAAGGTGCAGGAAGAGTCTGCAAGGAAAACGAAGGGTCTGCAAAGAGCAGAAAGAATCAGAAGGAGCACAAAGGTAAAGTAGGAGAAGGAGCAGAAAAGGATAGCAATGGACATAAAGCATCTGTAAGTAGCAGAAAGAGAAAGGGGCAGAAGGGGGAGCAAAATAAGCAGAACGTTGCAGAAAGGTAAAGGAGCAGAAGGATAAATATAATGTTGGCTATGAAAGTATGGTGTCAGAACACACTGTTTGCTGCATATTGGGTTGTATAGCCGCAGACTGGTCAGAGTGCCCATGATGATTTCTGTCCACCGCCAAAAGCACCTTCAATGGGGATGTGAGTATCAGAAAGAGGAAGAAAGTTGCCTAGTCATGTTTCCTTTTAGATCAGGTGTGTGTGCGTTGAGATGGCAGCAGGATGCCCTATGTTAAGAAGGGAGTGGGCAATGTTCGGCTGGGAAAACCTGATTCCGGCACTCATGTGGACACATACCACCTAACTAGATATTGTTGCTGACCATGGCAATGGTGTTCTCTGATGGCAGTTGCCTCTTTCAGCAGGAAAATGTGCCCTGCCACACTGCAAAAATGTTCAGGGATGATATGAGGAACCTGACAAAGAGTTCAAGGTGATGCCTTGGCCTCCAAAAGCAACAGATCTCAGTCCAGTTGAGTGTCTGTGGAATGTGCTGGAACAACAATTCCAATTCTTGAAGGCCCCACCTCGCAACTTGGATTAGGACTTTAAAGGATCTGCTGCTAATGTCTTGCTGTCAGATTCCACAGGACACGTTCAGAGCATGCATCAGAGCTGTTTTGGCAGCAAGAGGGGGACCTACACAATATTAGGCAGGTGGTTTTTATGTTGTGGGTGATCAATGTATATTATGAAGTTTAAACATTATGAGTCTAATTCTGTTTCCTACTGAAATTGGTCATGATTCCAAAAAGGGTTCAACAATTGCAAGTTTTTAAATAACACTTTTACTTCAGCTGCAAGTGGAAACAATTAAGTTTTACTAGAAGAAAAGGCAACATATAAAAGAGGTATATTTTTCAATTTTAATTGCTATGTCCATTAATTTGAAACATTCATAAATAATTGTTTCTACTAGAGGCACACAAGAAGACAAAAGAACCTGTGAAGCCATTAAAACGGCTCTATATTGGTAATTATGTTCATCTCAGGATCAATAAACCATTATTAATAATGTCCATGTTACCATTTTATACTCTGCTCTGAAAAGAGACATTTTTTTTAAAGACAAATATTGATTTTTCTCTTCACCTTCTCTAGGTACAGCATCCTTGGCATATGTTTTATCGTCACTGTTTGCGATCTTTGCACAGTCTTACTAATTTTATCTAACTTAATTCATTGTTATTTGCACGTGAACGTGGAAGGGAAGTGGACTCATAAGAGAGCTTTTGTCTGGTAGTACAATATTATAAGAACAGACTCTATATTTAAGGAACCACTCCGAACATCATAACAACTTCATCATAATGAACATGTTATGTTTGCGAGGAGATCCTGGGTGCTATCTTACTAAAAGGAGTTAAACTGTTAAAGGGACACTATAATCACCTGAACAACTTTAGCTTAATGAAGCAGTTTTGGTGTATAGAACATGCCCCTGCAGCCTCACTGCTCAATCCTCTGCCATTTAGGAGTTAAATCCCTTTGTTTATGAACCCTAGTCACACCTCCCTGCATGTGACTTGCACAGCATTCCATAAACACTTTCTGTAAAGAGAGCCCTATTTAGGCTTTCTTTATTGCAAGTTCTGTTTAAATAAGATTTTCTTATCCCCTGCTATGTTAATAGCTTGCTAGACCCTGCAATAGGCTCCTGTATGTGATTAAAGTTCAATTTAGAGATTGAGATACAATTATTTAAGGTAAATTCCATCTGTTTGAAAGTGAAACCAGTTTTTTTTTCATGCAGGCTCTGTCAATCATAGCCAGGGGAGGTGTGGCTAGGGCTGCATAAACAGAAAAAAAGTGATTTAACTCCTAAATGACAGCGAATTGAGCAGTGAAATTGCAGGGGAATGATCTATACACTAAAATTGCTTTATTTAGCTAAAGTCATTTAGGTGACTATAGTGTTCCTTTAATGAATGGTTTAATGCCTTAAGGTAAGATGATGCCCAGGACTTTCTCTCACCATAACAACTTCACCGAGATTATGTTATTATGGTGCCCTGAGTATCTTTTAAAGCTATTTTTACAATTCAGGAATAATCCTTTTCCATTCATATTTATATTCCGTTTACATACCATTCTAGTTCTAAATATTTATTTTACATTATATACTTTCATGTGAATCCATATCAAATGTTTTAACAAAATCCATAGAGGTCACAACCACAGCCAAACTGTAATATAGATTTTTAGACACATCATCATAGAATATAACTAAGCTTGTCTCACAAGATCTATACTTTATAAAAGTCATGCTAACTCCAGGTAATTGGAATGATGTTCAAAATATACAATTCTCAATATTATCCACTAATAACTTTTGGAATTTTCCCCCTCACCATATATGTCAGACTATATAACTATTTGTTTTTTAAATATTGACACTTATCTTCATAACATTTTTGCAGCGTGCCAAGTGATCTCTTAAAAAAATATAATCTAGCTATTACTAGACTGAACTCCCTAGGTATCATTGTGCACACTATATAGTTAGTTACTTTAACTAGCTGAGCTTTGTCTTGTGTCTAGTAACCAGATTGGATTATAACATACCCTGTATAGGTTTTCTGTTCCCAATAATAATTGGCAAAGTTGCAGGCATTTTTTTTATAGATCCATACTAACATTTTATGCTAGTTGCTTGCTACATAAATTTCTTCCTGATTTAACAGTTATTTGACATTTCTAAGTTAACTACTTTTTCCCATAATTCCAATCAATGCCTAAGTAATTAAAATCCAATGATGGAAATTCCAGAAATGTGTGCATCTCTTTAGATTTGTAACCAAAGGTGAACCTTTTCATCAATACTAATTTTTTTTTTTTTTTTTTATAATTTTATACCACATAATTTTAAACATAATTTTATGTTTCTCTTAGAGAAACACTCCAACATTAAACAACAATATTTAACTTTGGAGTGTTCCTTTAAGCATATAGATGCCAGACGCCCTCCCATATAATAAAAATTACATTATTTACCTTTTTATCCATTGTCGAGTCCCCACTTGTTGCTGCTCAACTCAGCACTGGAGAGACTATCATTGACATGATATTCTCCCCTTCGAGCTGGCTAGCTATTGCATTGAATGTGCAAACGAAATGATGGTAATGAACGCTAAATAGAATTCTTCTCACAGGGAAGCCTTAGACTATATAATAATGCTAAATAGAATGCTTCTCATAAGGAAGCATTAGACTATATAATAATTATATATATATATAAAAAAATAAACCTTTTTGACATCTTTTTGCCTTGATGCACTAGAGATAGATGAAACTTGAATGTAATTCTTACAGAAAGTGTTTTTTTAACCTCTGTACACCTATTTATTTTGTATCTCAAACCCTAGAAACTTTTGGAAAATAATAAATAACTCACAAACTCCCCCAATCCACTCCCAACCCTCCACTGTCAAAGTGGGCAACCAAACCCTGCAATTCCCCTTATATGTAGTAAATGCCTTTAACAATTATTTTATCGGATGCTTCACCACCCTGATTGCCAAGCTATCAAATGACACACATTCTAAAACTACAAATGTGGATCAGGCCCCACTAAATGTTCAAGTTTAGATCTGTACCTATTAGTGTCATTAAGAAACACCTTGATAATCTAAAAATTAAAAACCAGTCTGGACCTGATCAAATCCCAGCAATGCTGTTGAAGCTCAGTGCGCCGGCAATTGCTAAACCTGTTACAACCCTAATTAATGAATCCTTGGTGTCTGGATACATACCCAAACTTTGGAAGACTGCGAGAGTAGTGGCTAGCCATAAAGGTGGGGACACTACTTTGGTTTCTAACTATCGCCCAATATCATTGCTCCCAGTATTGTCAAAAATATTAGAAACATTTGTCCATACGCAACTATGTGAGCATTACCAACAATCAAACTATGTGACCCCTGATCAATCGGGCTTTCGCCAGAATCACTCCACTACAACTTCCCTCTTAATAGTTTGCAATGACATCCAAACTGGCATGGAACAAGGAGACCTAACTGGAGCTATTTTCCTTGATTTTGCAAAGGCCTTTGACACAGTAGACAACGAAATTCTACTGCACAAACTCAAAAACTGAGGTATTGGTGATCGTCTG
This sequence comes from Pelobates fuscus, assembly GCF_036172605.1. NCBI lineage: Eukaryota > Metazoa > Chordata > Amphibia > Anura > Pelobatidae > Pelobates > Pelobates fuscus. Next base: position 53,898,926 of record NC_086318.1, on the reverse strand, counting down.
CTAACCTGGTTTTGATCATATGTATCGGATTAATCGCAATATGTGTCCATTTCTGACAGCGACTCCCTCCCTCTCCCAGTAACGTGTGGTGTTCCCCAAGGTTCCATTCTTGGCCCCCTACTATTTGCATTAAAGTTGTTGATCTGCCTGAAACACTTCATATCCTGGTTCCTGTGAACTTCTCTTATTTGCTTCAGAACTACTTACTTTCAAACCTGCTAACTACCAACTGAACTACTTACTTCCAAACCTGCTCAATACCAGCCTGAACTACTCTGCATTGATGTTTGACTTCTAACCTGCAAAACACCAAACTGGACTTAATAACTATCCAGCTTTATCCAACCATCCTGATATTTACCTACTCAAATCCAAGCAACCTCTCTGCTTGATTCTTGCCACATAACACCACCCTGGACTCTGCCACAAAATAATTCATGGTGTTATTATCCTGTTTAAGCAAATCTTATTCTTAAGGGGGGCCTATTAACTTAAGTTCTCCTTTTCCTGCATCCTTATTAATCTGTCAAATTTGTCCTTTTATGTAACCTATACTTTTATATCTATAGGTTTTCTTATAATTTACCATTTCTGATTTCTATTTGGGGCATGTTGCCTAACTCCTGTATTTTGTATATCTTCAACTTGCCTATTATTTCTGTTATAGGTTATTCTTGATTCTCCAACCTATAACTTCTTTTATAGGTTTACCTGTTATCCTATTTCCACTTAGACCTTTTTGGCTAAACTCTTTTATTTTCCTAACCTAGTTTCCTTACCTGTAATTTCAGTTATTCGGATCTGTTTGCTGTCTCTTTCCTATTATTTCAATTATCGTATATACTGTTTATTTTGTAATTTTCGAATCCAGCAATAAAGATCCTGATGTTAACCATGGCAATCGTCTCCTACCTCACCTGCACAGGATCATGACAAATAGGAAATATCTCCCAAGTTTAAACCGTTTGCTCTCAAAAAAAATCATATACTGGAAAGGGTTCTAAGAAATGATCAGAATGTTTCCTTGGAGAGAAGATTCTTAGAAATGGTCAGAAGAGTAGATTTTTCAAAGGAACGTTCGTTTAACCATTTGGGCGGATGGACTCCTTTCCTTTTGAGTGCTATAATGTAAGCTCTGATGGGGATTTTACATTAACATTTTGAAATCACTGGATAATAAGAAGATAGCTTTGGAGTGGTTCTGAAGTAGTTACTCAGACATAACTGAGGGCTTGATTGAATCGACAGTGTATTTTATACTCCTCAAAAGAAATAAGGGGAGTCCAAAAATGTAAGTGAGCTTAATTATACTACACTAAATATTTTAAATATTCTCCTATGTCCTTTACACAATGAAATATAGCACTGTGCAGAAATAATAATAATAATAAAAAAAGATTACATTAAATTATGGAGGAAAAAAATAAAAATTGATGATCAAAATATACTTATAAACACACCACCAGCAAAAGTCCATAATCTTGGTATGATTTGTTTCTTGAAGATAGATAATTACATTGATTCACAATACAAAGACAGCATGTGAAGATAATAAAAGAGAATTTGTTTAATGCTGGGTTATAAGTTTAATTAATGTGCAAATACCTATAAAGATTCACCGTGTGTAGCATGCCTAAAGCTCAAATATACCAGTAGGGATCTTTTTATTAAAAATGAAGGCTTAAGGATTTATTCATAGATCACTTAATTAGAGTAAATTGGCAAAATTATGCAAAAATAGCTGTTTTGAAAAAAACAAATCTCCATTTTAGCAACAATCTAAGATTTATTATTTTCAGTGTAACAAATAAGTACAAAAACAAAAGCTTAAACCAGGCACTCACAAGTGTATTGCCCAAAACAAATTGTGCTATAATCACTTTGCCCTCGAGGGGCCACTTATGTACAGAAAGTATCTCTGTGATATATCCAGAGGATTCTCCAAGTTCGCATATATAGAAAACAAATTCTGAAAATACAAGTCCAGTAAAAGGTTATGATAAGCTCAGGTGACTCAAGCTGCCTGTATGAGTAGACGTTCACTTGACGCACATCGCAGTAGTGGAACTACCATCTGTGCGGGTGCACCGGGGCCCACAAGTTCAGGGGGAGCTTAGGTCCACCCAATGGCCATGTTTGCTCAGGGGCCCAGTCAGGCACAGTGGCCCATTAACAGCCCAACCAGGCACCCTACTCTGTGTAATGCTGCAGTGCTGGGAGAAAGTGAGTATAAGTCACTTACTCCCAGCTTACCATTCTGATGAATCATGTTTCCTTTTAGATCAGGTGGGTGTGTGTGCGTTGTGTGTCTGGGGAAGAGATGGCAGCAGGATGCCCAGGGCCGGACTGGGGATACAAAGCAGCCCTGGAAAAAAAATCAATGCCAGCCCCATAAGTAACTACGCCATGTATTGTCACATGTAATACGTATGGTTATGTGTTGCCACATGAGATGAGATGAGTAATATATATAAAAACTCTCTCTCTCTCTCTCTCTCTCTCTATATATATATATATATATATATATATATATATATATATTATGTGTGTATATTACTCAGTCATTTGGGGTGGCAAGACATGCATACATATACATATATGCCTTACATATTATTGGTGTGTGTGTGTGTATATATATATATATATATATATAATATGGTGGGGATGGGGGGACTGCAGGGGCGGACTGACCGGTCGGGCACTTCGGACATGGTCCGAGGGCCCGGCCGGGAGGGGGGCCCGCCATCAGGGGGCCCGGCAGCACACTCTGCGGGGGAAGGCCGCCCCTTTAAATGCTGCAGCCGCCTGAGCGCTCTCTTAAGAGCGCTCAGGCAGCTGCAGCTTCTCACCTCCCCTCCCCTGTAGCGTGGCCGAGCTGCTGTGCGGTCCGCGATGCCCGGCCGGAGTGATAGGAAGGTGCTCAGTGTGCACCTTCCTGTCAGTCCGGCCGGGTACAGGAAACAGAAACTCCTGTTTCGCGCGGAACAGGAGTTTCTGTTTCCTGTACCCGGCCGGACTGACAGGAAGGTGCACACTCAGTGTGCACCTTCCTATCACTCCGGCCGGGCACTGCGGACCGGACAGCAGCTCGGCCACGCTACAGGGGAGGGGGTGGGTAAGAACAGAGAGGGAGGGGGGAATGAACAGAGAGGGAGGGGGAAATGAACAGAGAGGGAGGGGGGGAATGAACAGAGGGGGGGGAAATGAACAGAGAGGGGGGGAAATTAACAGAGAGGGAGGGGGGGGAAATGAACAGGGGGGGGAATGAACAGAGGGGGGGAAATGAACAGAGAGGGAGGGGGGAATGAACAGGGAGGGGGGGAATGAACAGAGAGGGAGGGGGGGAATGAACAGAGAGGGAGGGGGGAAATGAACAGAGATGGAGGGGAGGGGGGTACGAAGAAAGAGGGAGGGGGTGGGTAAGAAGAAAGAGGGAGGGGGTGGGTAAGAAGAAAGAGGGGGGGAATGAACAGGGAGGGGTGGGATGAACAGAGAGGGAGGGGGGAATGAACAGAGAGGGAGGGGGGGAAATGAACAGAGATGGAGGGGAGGGGGGTACGAAGAAAGAGGGAGGGGGTGGGTAAGAAGAAAGAGGGAGGGGGTGGGTAAGAAGAAAGAGGGGGGGAATGAACAGGGAGGGGTGGGATGAACAGAGAGGGAGGGGGGGAATGAACAGAGAGGGATGGGGGGAAATGAACAGAGATGGAGGGGAGGGGGGTAAGAAGAAAGAGGGAGGGGGTGGGTAAGAAGAAAGAGGGAGGGGGTGGGTAAGAAGAAAGAGGGGGGGTAAGAAGAAAGAGGAAGGGGGTAAGAAGAAAGAGGGAGGGGGTAAGAAGAAAGAGGGAGGGGGGTAAGAAGAAAGAGGGAGGGGGTAAGAAGAAAGAGGGAGGGGGTAAGAAGAAAGAGGAAGGGGGGTAAGAAGAAAGAGGGAGAGGGGATAAGAAGAGAGAGGGAGGGGGTAAGAAGAGAGAGGGAGGGGGGTAAGAAGAGAGAGGGAGGGGGGTAAGAAGAGAGAGGGAGGGGGGTAAGAAGAGAAAGGGTGAGGGGGGAGAAGAGAAAGGGAGGGGGGAAGAAGAGAGGGGGGTTAGGAGAAGAGAGAGGAAGGGGGGTAAGAAGAGAGGGAGGGGGAGTAAGAAGAGAGAGAGGGGGGAGTAAGAAGGGGTAAGAAGAGGGGGAGGGGGGAGTAAGAAGGGAGGGGGAGTAAGAAGGGGGAGGGGGGAGTAAAAAGAGGAAGGGGGAGTAAGAAGAGGGGGAGGGGGGAGGGAAGAGTAAGAAGAGGGGGGAGGGGGTAAGAATCGGGGGGAGGGGAGTAAGAAGGGGGAAGAAGAGGGGGAGGGGGTAAGAAGAGGGGGGAGGGGAGTAAGAAGGGGGTAAGAAGAGGGGGAGGGGGGAGTAAGAAGAGGGGGAGGGGGAGTAAGAAGAGGAAGGGGGAGTAAGAAGAGGGGGGAGTAAGAAGAGGGAGGAGTAAGAAGAGGTGGGAGTAAGAAGAGGGGGAGGGGGTAAGAAGAGTGGGGAGGGGGGTAAGAAGAGGGGGAGGGGGGAGTAAAAAGAGGAAGGGGGAGTAAGAAGAGGGGTGAGGGGGTAAGAAGAGGGGGAGGGGAGTAAGAAGAGGGAGGAGTAAGAAGAGGTGGGAGTAAGAAGAGGGGGAGGGGGAGTAAGAAGAGGGGGAGAGTAAGAAGGGGGGTAAGAAGAGAGTGAGGGGGGAGTAAGAAGAGGGGGGTAAGAAGAAGGAGGGTGGAAAGAAGAGAGAGGGGTTTAGGAGAAGAGAGAGGAAGGGGGGTAAGAAGAGAGGGAGGGGGAGTAAGAAGAGAGGGGGGGTAAGAAGGGGTAAGAAGAGGGGGAGGGGGAGTAAGAAGGGAGGGGGGAGTAAGAAGGGGGTAAGAAGAGGGGGAGGGGGGAGTAAAAAGAGGAAGGGGGAGTAAGAAGAGGGGGAGGGGGGAGTAAAAAGAGGAAGGGGGAGTAAGAAGAGGGGGAAGGGGGAGGGAAGAGTAAGAAGAGGGGGGAGGGGGTAAGAATTGGGGGAGGGGAGTAAGAAGGGGGTAAGAAGAGGGGGGAGGGGGGTAAGAAGAGGGGGGAGGGGAGTAAGAAGGGGGTAAGAAGAGGGGGAGGGGGGAGTAAGAAGAGGGGGAGGGGGGAGTAAAAAGAGGAAGGGGGAGTAAGAAGAGGGGGGAGTAAGAAGAGGGAGGAGTAAGAAGAGGTTGGAGTAAGAAGAGGGGGAGGGGGTAAGAAGAGTGGGGAGGGGGGTAATAAGAGGGGGAGGGGGGAGTAAGAAGAGGGGGAGGGGGGAGTAAAAAGAGGAAGGGGGAGTAAGAAGAGGGGGAGGGGGGTAAGAAGAGGGATGAGGGGAGTAAGAAGAGGGAGGAGTAAGAAGAGGTGGGAGTAAGAAGAGGGGGAGGGGGGAGTAAGAAGAGGGGGAGAGTAAGAAGGGGGTTAAGAAGAGAGTGAGGGGGGAGTAAGAAGAGGGGGGTAAGAAGAGGGGGAGGGGGGGAGTAAGAGGAGGGCAATTGCCCCCTCCCCTGTCCGCAGGCACCGTGCGGGCAGCCGGCAGGGGAGGGAGGAAGAGAGGACCCGGGAGCTCAGCCTGCAGCTCCTCTGGGTCCTTCTTGCGCGAGCACAGATCGTGGCCGCGGTTACCACGGCAACGTTACGGCTCTTGCGAGAGTAAACTCTAGCCCTGGAGCTACGGGCTAGAGTTCACTCTCAACACTGTGACCACCAGGGATTCCCCATAAACACACTGCCCCCACACACCATACACATTCACACACTGCCCACCATACACCCACACACACCATACACATTTACACACATTGCCTCACACACACACACTGCCCACCCACGCACACACAGCCCCCCATACTAACATTGCCACACACATACACAGCCCCCTCATACACACATTGCCCCACACACCCTACACAATCACACACTACACCCCCTCACACACACTGAACCTTTCACACACACTGCACCCCTTACACATTGCACCACTGCTCCTATACCCTACTACAGCCTCATATTCCAGCAGACCCCAGGTAAGTTGTCAAACTGTTCTTAAACGGTTTGACTACTTACTCTGAAAGGGGGGTCCGGCCCTCCTGGCACCATAACGAATACACAGAGCAGTAGTGGTTATTGTGCATGGATTATTTCTTTAAATAATCTACAAGTGCCCCAGTAGCCAGCAAGCCAGCCAGCCCACAGGCCGGCCAGCCAGCCAGCCAGCCCACAGGCCGGCCAGCCAGCCCACAGGCCACCAGTTAGGCTTACAGCCAGCAAGCCCACAGCCTGCCAACCGCAGCCAGCAAGCCACAGCCAGCAAGCCAACAGCCTGCCAGCCGCAGCCAGCAAGCCAACAGCCTGCCAGCCGCAGCCAGCAAGCCCACAGCCTGCCGGCAGTAGCCAGCAAGCCCACAGCCTGCCAGCAAGCCCACAGCCTGCCAGCAAGACCACAGCCTGCCAGCAAGCCCACAGCCTGCAAGCCGCAGCCAGTAAGCCCACAGCCTTCCAGCAAGCCCACAGACTGCCAGCCAGCAACAGTAATTAAGGTAAGAGGAGCTAACTTGGCCTAGGTATCAGCGAGCTATGTTGTGTTGCTATATTGTGAATAGGAACCAGAGTGTTGGAGAGACCCCCCTCCAGGCCCCATTAGACTCCATTGTAGTCTCTAATGGGACCTGGAGGAAATTCTTTCTAACACACTCTCTAAAGGACACTGATATAGCCTCTGCTAGAATGCTCCCCCCTCCATGGCCCATTAGCCCTCAATTGTAGTCTCTACTGGGGCCTGGAGGCGACTGTTTCCAGCAGGGACACTGAGATGGCCTCTGTTAGAAAGACCCCCTTCCAAGCCTATTAGACTCCATTGTAGTCTCTAATAGGGCCTGGAGGGGATTCTTTCTAACACACTCTCTAAAGGACACTGAGATAGCTGCTGCTAGAAAGACCCCCCTCCATGGCCCATTAGCGCTCAATTGTAGTCTCTACTGGGGCCTCAAAGGGATTATTGCACTTTTGTTCCTTGTGTCTAAAGATTGTGTAGGGTGTGGCTGGAGGCGGTGCATGTAGGCGGGACATGGGTGGCGCTTGCTGCGGAGTATGGGTGGGGCCTGTAAGGGGCCCTTGATTTATTTTGCCCGGGGGCCCTGAGGGTTCTCAGTCCGCCCCTGGGGGACTGTGAGGTGGGTAGGTGTCCTGTAAGCTGGGTGGGGGGGACTGTGAGGTGGGTAGGGGAACTGTGAGTGGGTAGAGGCGCTGTATGGTGGGTAGGGGGACTATGAGGTGGGTAGGGGGACTGTGAGGTGGGTAGGTATCCTGTAAGCTGGGTGGGGGGGACTGTGAGATGGGTCAGGGTGCTGTATAGAGGGTAGGGGGGCTGTATAGTGGGTAGGTGGGCTGTGAGGTGGGTAGGGGGGCTGTATAGTGGGTAGGGGGCTGTATAGTGGGTATGGGGGTGTGAGGTGGGTAGGGGGCTGTGACAAAATGGCTTTTGTCACTGGGTCTGCATGTGACAAACTGCCCTACCCCCCTATCGCTTGGAGGAGCCGGATTGCTAGCCTCTTACCCTGGGATGCTGGCCCGTTAAGTCATGGGGTCTTAAGGCACTTGGGACAGAGCCCTCTGTCTCTGGATCACATCATTCGCCTTACTTGCTTGGATTGTACATTTCCCCTGTTACACTCGTATGTGGGTTCGTACAGTTTAACTTCCATTACAGCTGGTGAACTTAAACTTTACTCGACGTTATTGAGAACTGTGTTCATGGGATCTGAGCGCTATTCGCCTATAATATGCGCTCAGATCCAAGCTATCTGGGGGTGTGTGGAACATGGGGACTTCGTTCAGCGAAACATGAGTTATTGATTTTAATACAGTTTTGTTAAAAGGTAAAAAGCAAATTTTTCTCTCTGCCCGGAGATCAGGGCCGCCACCAGAAATTTTCGGGCCCCTAACAGAACAAATGGTCTGGGCCCCCCCCCCCCCCCAAATTCACAAAAAAGTGCAAATAAATAATAAATATAAATATCAAAACAAACAAATAACGCAGGAAACAATGAGCAAATATATACAACAATGTGCAAATAGTGCAGTGCAAACAAATGTTACACAAATTGACTTGCTCAATGTGTTTTAATACAACTTACCAATGTAGTAATCTTCAGATGTCCTAGGAAGTTACAAGCACGTACGTGGTCATGTAACAGGCAGAAATACTCACCTTTCAGGAAAATTGCAGGTGTCCATCAGTCGCAAGGTCTGAGCAACAAGAAACAAACAAACACACTGATGCACAGAGAAACACACAAACAAACATACATTCACAATGTGCATTTGGCTCTGTGTATTTCTAAATGTGTCTGAGAGTGTGTGTCAGACAGCAAGTATCCTTGTAAGTGAATGTGTGTCTCTGTGAGCATGTGTGTGTCTGGGACCATGTGAGCAAGTGGAAGCTCGTATGTATGGGGGGCTGATTGTGATCTTTGTGCATTGTGTTTATGGAGAAGCTATATTTCACGACTGTGTATGATTACTGTCTTCAGGGTGTAACTGTGAAGGGGGAATATAGGGTTAACTTGGCAGAGTAAGTGTGACAGGCAGGAGCGTATTAGCCGCGAGGCAAACAAGGCATTTGCCTTGGGCGGCATTTTCCAGGGGGCGCCTGAGTTTTGTCCTGCCTAGGGCAGCACAAAACCAGGATACACCACTGGTGACAGGGCGAGGGGCGTGAAAGAGACAGGGGTGGGGGTGAGTGTGACAGAATGAGAGAAGTAGAGTGTGACAGAATTGGGGTGAATGTGGGGCTTAAAGTGACAGGGTGAGTGTGGCAGGGAAAGATTTGGGGATGAGTGTGACATAGTTGGAGGAGGGAGTGTAACAGGATGAGGGGTGTTAATAGAAACAGAGAACGTGACGGCAGATAAGAACCATTCGGCCCACCTAGTCTGCCCAATTTTCTAAATACTTTCATTAGTCCCTGGCCTTATCTTATAGTTAGGATAGCCTTATGCATATCCCACGCATGCTTAACCCCTTAAGGACCAAACATCTGGAATAAAAAGGAATCATGACATGTCACACATGTCATGTGTCCTTAAAGGACCACTATAGTGCCAGGAAAACATACTCGTTTTCCTGGCACTATAGTGCCCTGAGGGTGCCCCCACCCTCAGGGTCCCCCTCCCACCGGGCTCTGGGGAGAGGAAAGGGGTTAAAACTTACCTTTCTCCAGCGCCGGGCGGGGAGCTCTTCTCCTCCGATCCTCCTCCTCTCCTCCCATTCGGCTGAATGCACACGCGGGGCAAGAGCTGCCACTAGAGGCTTTGAGGGCTGGATTAACCCATTTATAAACATAGCAGTTTCTCTGAACCCTAGCTGGACCTAGCACCAAGACCACTTCATTAAGCTGAAGTGGTCTGGGTGCCTAGAGTGGTCCTTTAAGGGGTTAAAGGGACACTCCAGTGCCAGGAAAACACTGCAGGTCCCCTCTCCCTCCCACCCCCCATCCCAAGTTGCTGAGGGGGTTAAAACCCCTTCAGTGACTTACCTGTATCCAGCGTCGATGTCCCTCGGCGCTGGGTCAGGATCCACTCACGCTCCTCCCCCACCGACATCAGACGGGGAGACCTATAGAGCATGCGCAGCCGTCGGCGGGGGAGACGCACACAAACAAACGCGCATTAGACCTCCCCATAGGAAAACATTGAAAAATGCTTTCAATGCTTTCCTATGGGGATTTCAGCGACGCTGGAGGTCCTCACATAGCGCATTTTCATGTGCTATAAACACAGAAGTGTCCTCTAGTGGCTGTCTAGTCTAGAAGACCGCCATTAGAGGAGTTAACTCTGCAAGGTAAATATTGTAGTTTATGAAACTGCAATAATTACACTTGCAGGGTTAAGGGTAGTGGGAGTTGGCACCCAGACCACTCCAATGGGCAGAAGTGGTCTGGGTGCCTGGAGTGTCCCTTTAAGGAGGATTAATATTCAGGTTCAGTGTGACATGGTTGAAGTGTGAATCAGTGAGTGTGACAGCATTTGGTGCTAGTGTGGCATGGTTGGAGGATGGAGTGTGACAGGATTGAGGGATTATTATGACATGGTGAGTGTGGCAGAGCGAAAGGTGTTGAGTGTGACAGGATTGGATGTATTAATGTGAGTGTGGCAACGTTGTTGGAGGGGAGTGTGATACAGGATTAGCAGGGATAGATGTGAGTGTGGCATGGTAAAGGGGATGACTTTGTGTGGGGGTGAGGGTGACAGTGAGTGAGTGGAGGTGTGGGTAGCAGTGATTGCGGGAGGGGAGGGTAGCAGTGAGTGGGGGAGGTGAGGGTGGCAGACTGGCATTGAGTGGGGGAGGGGATGGTGGCAGTGAGTGGAGGGAGATGAGGGTGGCAGTGAGTGGGGAGGGTGGCAGTGATGGGGGGAAGGGAGGATGGCAGTGATGGGGGGAAGGGATGGTGGCAGTGATGGGGGAAGGGAGGGTGGCAGTGAGTGGGGGAGGTGAGGGTGGCAGACTGGCATTGAGTGGGGGAGCGGAGGGTAGCAGTGATGGGGGGAGGGGAGGGTGGCCGTGATGGGGGGAGGGGAGGGTGGCAGTGATGGGGGGAGGGGAGGGTGGCAGTGATGGGGGGGAAGGGAGGATGGCAGTGAGTGGGGGAGGTGAGGGTGGCAGTGAGGGGAGAGTGGCAGTGAGACAATAAATTAACTTACCAAGAGTGAAGTGACTCCCTGTCCCTGGTGATCTTCTTTCCTGCAGCAGCAGGAGGGTGGCAGTGAGTGGGGGAGGTGAGAGTAGCAGTGAGTGGGGGAGGTGAGGGTGGCAGTGAATGGGGGAGGTGAAGGTGGCAGACTGGCATTGAGTGGGGGAGGGTGGCAGTGAGTGGAGGGAGGTGAGGGTGGCAGTGAGTGGGGTGGCAGTGATGGGGGAAGGGAGGATGGCAGTGATGGGGGAAGGGAGGATGGCAGTGAGTGGGGGAAGGGAGGATGGTAGTGAGTGGGGGAAGGGAGGGTGGCAGTGAGTGGGGATGGGAGGGTGGCAGTGAGTGGGGAGGGTGGCAGTGATGGGGGAAGGGAGGATGGCAGTGATGGGGGGAGGTGAGGGTGGCAGTGAGTGGGTGGGTGAGGGTGTCAGACTGGCATTGAGTGGGGGAGGGGAGGGTGGCAGTGAGTGGGGAGGGTGGCAGTGATGGGGGAAGGTGAGAGTGGCAGTGAGTGGGGGAGGTGAGGATGTCAGACTGGCATTGAGTGGGGGAGGGGAGGGTGGCAGTGAGTGGGGAGGGTGGCAGTGATGGGGGAAGGTGAGAGTGGCAGTGAGTGGGGGAGGGGAGGGTGTCAGACTGGCATTGAGTGGGGGAGGGGAGGGTGGCAGTGAGTGGGGAGGGTGGCAGTGATGGGGGAAGGTGAGAGTGGCAGTGAGTGGGGGAGGTGAGGGTGTCAGACTGGCATTGAGTGGGGTAGGGGAGGGTGGCAGTGAGTGGGGAGGGTGGCAGTGATGGGGGAAGGTGAGAGTGGCAGTGAGTGGGGGAGGTGAGGGTGGCAGTGAGAGTGAGACAATAAAATAACTTACCTCTGTCCCTGGTGATCTTCTTTCCTGCAGCAGCAGCACCCTCGTGGTCCCATGCTCTCCTTCCTGTCTGCAGCTCCGCCTCCACGGGTTCAGAGCTGCAGTCAGACCATGTGGAGATTGTCTCGCGAGCTCTGATTGGCTGAGCTCGCTGACAATCAATCATGGTCTGCAGCTCTGCACCCGTGGAGGCGGAGCTGCAGACAGGAGTCACAGGGATCCGGATTTGTGCACTGTCTGCAGTCACAGTGCACGGTGACAGGCAGCTCTCTCCCGGCGGCACACAGGGGGACCAGCATCCAGCGGCACAGAGGCTAAGCTGCTGGGCCCCCCTACTGTCGGGACTCGAGCCCGCCCGACAAATGAGTCCTCTTCTCAGTCCCGGCCCGCACCAGCAATCTGGCCGCGGGCCGGGCCCCCCAGGACCGCCGGGCCCGTGACAATTGTCACGGTTGTCATGCCCTGATGGCGGCCCTGCCGGAGATAATTAGGTTCTCTGCAACCACTTAAGTTAATTATCTCCAGGATAGAGAGGAGGGGTAAGTTAATTATCTCCAGGATACAGAGGAGGGGTTACACTCTTCCTGTGGGTGTGTATAAGAATTGTACTGTGTACTGATTGGTTCTGTATATTTTGTTACAGTCTTCCACAAGGTCCCATGTGGGAGTTCCCTTGCTGGGAGACCATCATAAAAAGGGCTGAGTTTGGCCATCAATAAACACATTCGTTTTACCCCTTCATGAAGCCTCGACTCATATTTGGGGGATTGGGAGCTATAATCACTACTTCACTCTTTTCAGCTTGGATTTCGGGAGACGCTTCAAGGATCAGCGCTGCATGGATAGCAGGATCCTTTACAGGGGCTGTATAGTGAGTAGGGGGCTGTATAGTGATTAGGGGGCTGTATAGTGGGTAGGGGGGCTGTGAGGTGCGTAGGGGGCTGTATAGTGAATAGGGGGCTGTATAGGGATTAGGGGGCTGTGATGTGGGTAGGGGGCCTGTGAGATGGGTAAGGGGGCTGTGAGGTGGGTAGAGGGGCTGTGATGTGGGTTGGGGGGCAGTATAGTGGGTAGGAGGGCAGTATAGTGGGTAGGGGGGCTGTATAGTGGGTAAGGGGGGCTGTGAGGTGGGTAGGGGGGCTGTATAGTGGGTAGGGGGGCTGTGATGTGGGTAGGGGGGTTGTGAGGTGGGTAGGGGGGCTGTGAGGTGGGTAGGGGGGCTGTGATGTGGGTAGGGGGGCAGTATAGTGGGTAGGGGGGCTGTAAAAAAGTAAATACCTTTAGTTTCCTGTTGGTCCGGTGGGCAGCTGTGCGTGGGGGCAGAGCTTGTGGGAAGGAGGCGGAGCTTCTGTTTGGGGGCGGGGCATTCGGCCAAAATGGTTTCAGACTGTGCAGGGAGACTGACAGCTCTCCCTGCGGCCGCTGCCAGCCACACCAGCCCCCAGCTCCTCCCTCCCCTCGGACTGACAGGCTGGCACTGTCCGAGGGGAGGATTAATCATAATGATCATCAGGGCTGCCAGCCCAGCCCCAGCTTAATGCGGCCCACTGGGAAATTTCCCGGTATCCCGGTGGACCAGTCCGGCCCTGAGGAAGCCCTATGTTAAGAAGGGAGTGGGCAATGTTCTGCTTGGAAAACCTGGTTCTTGGCATTCATGTGGACACGTACCACCTAACTAGAGATTGTTGCTGACCATGGCAATGTCTCTTTCAGCAGGAAAATGCACCCTGCCACACTGCAAAAATGTTCATGGATGATTTGAGGAACCTGACAAAGAGTTCAATGTGATGCCTTGGCCTCCAAAAGCAACAGATCTCAATCCAGTTGAGTGTCTGTGGAATGTGCTGGAACAACAATTCCGATTCATGAAGGCCCCACCTCACAACTTGGATTAGAACTTTAAAGGATCTGCTGCTAATGTCTTGCTGTCAGATTCCACAGGACACGTTTCAACTTCAACTTGCCAAGTACTCCTGGTCTTGGGGTTTGAAAATTACCTGAGGTAGTTACAATATATTTACAAAGGTTGAGCAAACTCATCAACTGATAAATATGCTTTATTTGCAATGAAGAACCTTAAAGCACCCTAATATGTACATACATACAGAATATTACAAGAGACCAGACCGAGCTGTGTGCCTTTGAAAGGGCATTTGATGTTTTTATAATCCCAGGTTTTCTGAAAACAGACAAACCAACCCCAAGCAAAAGGCTATAAGAAGCAATTTCTTGGGGGCGTGGCTTGGACGTCGACCGGGATGGAAGCTTAAGTTGTGAGCTCTGCTCCACCGGTCCTTTAAAAGCCCTAATAACCAGCTTCTACTAGCTCTAATGGGACGGAACCGACAAGGTGACCCTCCCAGGACCCCCAGGGGAACCCAACCAAGCCAGTCACTAGGTCCGATGGACAGATTTCTACAGACACCAGCAGAAACACGCGACGAGGCCGGAGGCCCCAAGATGGCGTCCGCCTCCTCTGCGCCCGGAGACCCCCCTGCCTCTACCTTAGAGGGCATCGGAGAAGAAATCCGCATGATAGCGGCCTCTATGGACACAAAGGCGGACCTCCTGGTCCTTACTACCACTATACAGGACGCACTGCGGGCTGAAATGGGCAGAATCCGAACGGAGGTTGCAGCACAAAGAAGCCGCGTTCAGGAGTTAGAACACTCCCATGAGGCCAAAACGGCCAGATTGGCGGCAACTGATAAGGCTCTGGCAAGACAAGGTGAACTACTCCTACAGCTAAGGAGGTCGGTCGAAGATCTCGACAACCGTGGATGCAGGTGCAACATCCGGGTGCGTGGCATTCCGGAGACAGAGGGCGATGAGGACATAGAGGAAACCCTGGCGGCACTTTTCCTCCTGATCTTGCCTGGCGTCACCCTGCTAGAAATCCGGTATGATAGAGCGCACATGGCACTGCGACTTCGTTCACTCGAGGAAGACCCAAGGGACATAATCTGCTGCATACACTCATTTGGCACAAAAGATGCCATCATGAAAGCGGCCAGATCCTAACCCACATGGGAATACCGTGGGACGCATATCTCATTGTTTAATGACCTGTCTCCGACTACCTTGGAGGCCAGGAGAGCACTGCGGCCTATTACAACGTTACTCAAGGACCACAATATTCCCTACAAATGGGGCTTTCCTTTCGCCCTATCGGCAAGACACCGGAGCGGATGGGTATCGACCCGCTGGGCGGAGGAGGCCCCCGGATTTCTGTAAGAATTGGGTCTACCACCTGTACAAATCCCAGATTTGATCCTGGGACCGCTGGGGGCAGTCCAGAGGCCACAACGCGCACCCCGTCGACGCAGAGGGCGGTCACCGCCAGGACCAGCACACCGACACTGTGATGCACGAGGAGGCCAGGAATAGCAGCCACCACCCCGACACAGCTAACCCGCCAAACAGGTACTGTCCTAACCGACCCTAGAAGCAGCTCTGGAATTGACACTGGCCCAATGGTTTTATTGGATCATTTCTCCCTACCAAGACGCATACACCAACCTTGAACTACACAGCAACCAGGACAGAGGGGGTAACGGGCATATGAAACTTGGGAGGGACACAGGGTGACCTGCAACATCCTCTTTCCACTGTCCGGGTTGCGCAACAGAGCACCACACCCGCACTTGGAGCACCTATGACAAGAGGACAGATCGGGACGTCCTCTCCCCCTGTTAGAGCCATTAGTTGCTGTTACACACCTCTCTCTTTGTATTATTGGATGCAAAACCCTCTCCCCAGACAGACGGTATGGGGTTCCCAGATGAGGCCTTGGGGAGGGGGGGATGAGGGGTGCAGTGGAAATATCCCCCCTCAACGAATGTGAGATCACGGCTGATTACCAGATATGTACTGTACTCAGTTCAGAGAGTCCCCTCATCTTGATAAGTAACAATCATCATCGTTATGCATAGAATTTGATTGCTATGTAGGAGCAAATGGTGTGATGTAAATATGGAAAGAATGTGACAAGGGGCACGCTGGGAATGATGGTAGAGAACTAAAGGCTAGAAAGGAAAGAAGGACGGGAGAGAGGGGGGGGAAGCAAAAACAAAACAAAAAAAAACCAGAGGTGCATGGGACGTAAGGAACGGGAGGAGATACTAATACGGACGCAAAAGGGATTTAGATAATACCCAAGGGACCCATCTATGGGGCGGTGAATATGACTTACTCATACCCAGAACCCACACTAGTGAGAAGAAGGGGGGATTGGGACATGGCTACTGATCTTACAAGATGTGACCAGCCCAATTACCCACAACGTTACGAGTCTGCAAGTTTTCATAGAACATTTAGAGGGGTGGGGTGGGGATACAAAAGTTGCTCAGGACCTGTCCTGGGGAGAAGGAGTAAGAGGGACACGATGACGGGAGACGCACGGGGGGGTGGCGGGAATTGTATAATTGCTGTCTGTTCTCAATGTTATTTATGTTCATGTTTCAGGCTTACTGTTTGATATAACAATGTTCAAATTCTTGTACGATTACACCTCCCACGTTCAAACACACTTGGGCTAGGACCTGGTTGGAGCGGGACAGATCGGAATCTATCTTATACACATACGCTATACTAACCCTGGTTTAGACCCCGACCACAGCTCTATATACTCACTTGCGTGAGACTCTCAGCGGTCTGGTTACGCACTGATCTGGTTATCAGGGTCACACCTGGCCACTCCTGCTGTGGCGCAAGTGCTCCTCCTTTTCGAAGGAGACTCCGGGGTGATACCCACCTTTTGCCCCGCGGGGAAAACACCCAAGAGGGGGGTGCCCACCCTTATTTTAATTATTTTAATTACTTTACCTGTTTCATATTCATACTCTACTTACATACACACACACACACTCATTCATACACACACCACTCCCCACCGCTGCACTACACGTATAGGCTTGATACAGATACCGAGGGACGACACCCCCACAAAAACCCGAACGTAGACGGCGACAGACGGGACACCCAGACACCTAACCCTACATAGACCTGTATAGGGCGCATGAGCAACTACACTCCACAGTAACGCATACACCTCCATTGGGCTGCGCCGTCGGTCCGGGTCTTTGCGCCGCGCGGGTGCACCCCCTGCGGACAAGCACAATATATATGGCGTATCACCGCACTCCCTTGTCCGTCATGACACTCAGCTGCAGAGGCCTGAATATACCGGAACGTCGCTCTCACCTACTGAGGGTACTGCGACAGAAACACATATCAATAGCACTGCTGCAGGAGACTCATTTCAGGGAAGGCACGGCTCCCAAACTCCGAAGCACATACTACCCTATAAGCTACTGCTACAACCACCCATTGGCCCGCCGGGCAGGAGTTGCTATACTGATCACCGCTGACTTAGGATTCCAGGAATTGGACAGAATGGCTGACGAACAAGGACATTTCCTCTTCCTAAAAGGGGTGATAGCCGACAGAGTGTACACTTTTGCAATCATATATGAACCCAATTCAAAACAAGCACAATTTCTCAGGGGGACGCTAAACAAACTACACGGAGGGAGCACTGATTGTGGGAGGGGAATTTAACGCCCAATTAGACCCACTTATGGACTCGTCCACTGGCCACAGCTGCCTCCCACAATCCCACATCAGATCCATCCGCAAATCACTAGGGGGGATGGCACCAGTTGACTGCTGGAGGATGATTCATCCCACCAGAAGGGACTACACACACTATTCAGTAGGCAACTTCTCTTCTCAGTGACAATACCTCCTGCTGCACTGAAGGTCCTTTCTGACAGGACACTTGAAGTGGGGCAGGCCAGAAGTTCTATCGCAAATTGTGATAGCTCAGGCCACAGGTCAAGCCTGCACACCCAGTAGTCAAGGGGTTCATCGCTCCTCAGAGTGTCGATATCTGCAGTTAAGGCGTTCTCTGAGGGTGGACCCCGAAGGGCTGTGGTGATGTGCAGGACTTAAAAAGCTCTGCATGTCCTCCATCAACAACACATCTGTAAAGCGTCCTGTCCTTGCCGGCGTGGTCGTGGGAGGAGGAGGATTACTTTCACCTCTTCCCCTGTTAGATTCCCGTTGTGCTGTGACATCACCCTTATACGCTGTGTAAAGCATACTTTTTAATTGATTTTGGAACTGCTGCATCCTTTCCGACTTGCCGTAATTCGGTAACATTTCAGGCACTTTCTGCTTATACCGGGGGTCTAGTAGCGTGGACACCCAGTACAGGTCGTTCTCCTTCAGCCTTTTTATACGAGGGTCCCTCAACAGGCACAACAGCATGAAAGACCTCATTTGCACAAGGTTGGATGCCGAGCTACTTATGTCCTGTTCCTCGTCCTCAGTGATCTCTCTGAAGGTATGTTCTTCCCCCCCGCCACGTACAACACCACGGGTACCAGATAGGTGACAACGAGTACCCTGGGATGCCTGTAGTGGTTGGTCTTCCTCCTCCTCCTCAAAGCCACATTCCTCCTCTGACTCCTCTTCCTCACAATCCTCTTCCAGCGTTGCCGCAGGTCCAGCAAGCGATGCTGATAAGGCTGTTTCTGGTGGTGATGGTGACCACAACTCTTCCTCTTCACGCTCATCTACGGCCTGATCCAGCACTCTTCGCAGGGCACGCTCCAGGAAGAAAACAAATGGTATGATGTCGCTGATGGTGCCTTCGGTGCGACTGACTAGGTTTGTCACCTCCTCAAAAGGACGCATGAGCCTACAGGCATTGCGCATAAGCGTCCAGTAACTTGGCAAAAACATTCCCAGCTCCGCAGAGGCTGTCCTAGCACCCCGGTCATACAAATACTCGTTAACGGCTTTTTCTTGTTGGATCAGGCGGTCGAACATTAGGAGTGTTGAATTCCAACGTGTCGGGCTGTCGCAAATCAAGCGCCTCACTGGCATGTTGTTTCGCCACTGGATATCGGAAAAGTGCGCCATGGCAGTGTAGGAACGCCTGAAATGTCCACACACCTTCCTGGCCTGCTTAAGTACGTCATGTAAGCCTGGGTACTTATGCACAAAGCGTTGTACGATCAGATTACACACATGTGCCATGCACGGCACATGTGTCAACTTGCCCAACTTCAATGCCGCCATCAAATTTCTTCCGTTGTCACAAACCACTTTGCCGATCTCCAGTTGGTGCAGAGTCAGCCACTGATCTACCTGTGCGTTCATGGCAGACAGGAGTGCTGGTCCGGTGTGACTCTCTGCTTTCAGGCAAGTCAAGCCCAAGACGGCGTGACACTGCCGTATCCGGGATGTGGAACAGTACCAGGGGAGCTGGGGGGGTGCCGTTGATTTGGAGCAAGACGCAGCAGCAGAAGAGGACTCAGCCAAGGAGGTTATGGAAGAGGATGGAGTAGGAGGAGTAGAGGAGGTGGCAGCAGGCCTGCCTGCAAGTCGTGGCGGTGTCACCAACTCCTCTGCAGAGCCATGCATTCCATGCTTGGCAGCCGTCAGCAGGTTTACCCAATGCGCAGTGTAGGTGATATACCTGCCCTGACCATGCTTTGCAGACCAGGTATCAGTGGTCAGATGGACCCTTGCCCCAACACTGTGTGCCAGACATGCCATTACTTCCTTTTGCACAATCGAGTACAGGATGGGGATTGCCTTTCGTGCAAAGAAATTTCGGACGGGTACCTTCCACTGCGGTGTCCAAATAGCTACAAATTTTTTGAACGCCTCAGACTCCACCAGCTTGTATGGTAAAAGCTGGCGGGCTAAGAGTTCAGTCAAGCCAGCTGTCAGACGCCGGGCAAGGGGGTGACTTTGTGACATTGGCTTCTTACGCTCAAACATGTCCTTGACAGACACCTGATTGTGGGCAGATGAGCAGAAACTGCTCAAGGCGAGAGATGGAGGGGCGGATGGTTGAGAGGGGGCAAGGAGGACAGCAGTGGTTAACGTGGCTGAAGATGCTGGACCAGGAGGAGGATGGCAGCTTTGAGTTTGTGTGCTGCTTGTACTCATGTGTTGATCCCATAGGCGTTTGTGATGTGCAATCATGTGCCTTCGCAAAGCAGTTGTACCTAGGTGGGTGTTGGACTTCCCACGTTTCTTTTGGCACAGGTTGCAAATGGCATCGCTGTTGTCAGAGGCAGACACACAAAAAAAATGCCACACTGCTGAGCTCTGCAATGACGGCATTCTGGTGGTGGCAACAGCATGCGTTGATTGGCATGCTGTCTGTCTGTCCGGGGGCCGATGCATGCTGTCTGACTGTGCCACTAGCTCCTTGCGACGACCTCCCCCTGCTTCCAACTCGTCTCCTCCTCCTCCTCTCTGTCTCCCAATCTGAACTTTCCCCCTGTTCTTCTTCTCTTCTAGCGGGAACCCACGTGACATCCACGGACGCATCGTCATCATCAACCGCTTCACTTGTATCTGACAACTCAGCAAAGGAAGCAGCAGTGGGTACAACATCATCATCATCACACCGTACGTGTGTAATGCTGCCTGACTGAGACATATCCCTGTTATCTACATCCTCTGGCAATAATGGTTGCGCATCACTCATTTCTTCCAACTGATGTGTAAATAACTCCTCTGACATACCAAGTGAAGCGGCTGTGGTGCTAGTGTTGGTGGTGGCAGCAGGCGGGCGAGTGGTAACTTGAGAGGTGCCCGAAGCTAAGTTGGAGGAGGATGGTGAGTCGAGGTTCCGAGCGGAAGCTGTAGAAGATTGGGTGTCCTGTGTTAGCCAGTCAACTATGTCCTAAGAACTTTTCAAATTCAGGGTACGTGGCCTTTGAACACTGTGCATTATTCTAGGGCCAAAGGGAATCACAGAACCATGACCACGACGGCCCCTGCGGGGTGGCCTGCCTCTGCCTGTCATTTTTTTTCCGATTAGTGGTACTATGCATGCAAGCTACTGTGACAACAGATATGAGTGGCACTGATGTGACACTGTGCCCTGGCAGGCCCTGAAACGAACACTCTTGAAGGAAACTGACTGCTATTATATTACAGTCCAAAAAGTTTATTTTTTATTAAATGCAAGCTATTGGGACACCAGATATGAGTGAGTGGTGGCACTGGGCAGTCCCTGAAATGCACACTAGTGGAGGAAACTGACTGCTATTATATTACAGTCCAAAAAGTTTAGTTTTTTTTAAATGCAAGCTATTGGGACACCAGATATGAGTGAGTGGTGGCACCGGGCAGGCCCTGAAATGCACACTCGTGAAGGAAACTGACTGCTATTATATTTCAGTCCAAAAAGTTTTTTTTTTTGTTAAATGCAAGCTATTGTGACACCAGTGAGTGAGTGGTGGCACTGGGCAGGCCCTGAAACGCACACTCGTGAAGGAAACTGACTGCTATTATATTACAGTCCAAAAAGGTGGTTTTTTTTGTTAAATGCAAGCTATTGTGACACCAGTGAGTGAGTGGTGGCACTGGGCAAGTGGGCACAGTATTTTTTTTTTTTAAAATGTACACTACTGTTACACCAGATACGAGTTGCACTGGTGTGACACTGTGCCCTGGCAGGCCCTGAAACACACACTCGTGAAGGATACTGACTGCTATTATATCACACTCCAAAAAGTTTTGTTTTTTGTTAAATGCAAGCTATTATGACACCAGTGAGTGAGTGGTGGCACTGGGCAGGCCTTGAAACGCACACTAGTGAAGGAAACTGACTGCTATTATACTACATTAAAAAAAGTTTTTTTTGTTTAAATGCAAGCTATTGTGACACCAGTGAGTGAGTGGTGGCACTGGGCAAGTGGGCACAGTATATGCTGTGAACCTGACACACAGGCTGGCTGGCAGGCAGGCAACTGCAATTAGATTACACACACAAAAAAAAGCAGACTGATGTTCTAGCCCTAAAAAGGGCTTTTTGGGGTGCTGTCCTTACAGCAGAGATCAGATGAGTCCTTCAGGACTGTAGTGGACACTGAATACACTAGCCTAGCTATCAATTTCCCTATCAAATCAGAAGCAGCTACACTGTCCCTACTCTCACTAAGAATGCAGCTTCACAATGAATGTAAAATGGATGCTGTCCAGGAGGTGGGAGGGTCTGGGAGGGAGGGTCTGCTGCTGAATGGCTGGAATGTGTCTGCTGACTGTGAGGTACAAGCCAGGGTCAAAGTTTACTCAATGATAACGAATAGGGGGCGGACCGAACAGCGCATGTGTTCGCCATCCGTGGCGAACGCGAACAAGCGATGTTCGCCAGGAACTATTCCCCGGCGAACAGTTCGGGACATCACTATTCAGTAATACACAGTCGTTACTCCCGAATTGACTACGTGCTAATCAGACAAGAAGGACTATCTCGCTTGCGAACAGCATCTATAGAACCTGCCATGTGGTCGGACCATGGCTCGGTCCAGATAGAACTGGAATCCCCGTTGTTTGAACCGGCA